>NC_083438.1:5009786-5301859 GCF_020745735.1 Hemiscyllium ocellatum
ATTTGATGAACGGATGGATTTGGGTGAAGGGATGTTTCAGCACATTCTTCAGCTGCTGCCTGAACTTAGTCTGGGTCACGGCATAAATCGCGGTGTTTGTGCAGCAACTGAGGAGCTGCAGCATGAAGCCCAATTCCCCCACAAGGGGATCGAGATACAGAGGGGTAGACACAATAAACCTCATCCGGCTCCATATGAAATACAACATGAACGTTGACCATAACAGGATGAAATTGGCCGAGATCACGAACAGTAAAATGATGGATTTTTTTCGGTTTCTCATTTCAGTGTCAGACTGAGCGTCCCCATTGGTGTGAGCGCGGAGTCTCCTGCGGGCTCTGCTGGTCACTAAAATGTGTCTGACGGTGAGAACATTGAGCAGCAGGATCAGGAGAAATGGGACACACGGAGTTAGAATGTGGTGGAGGAACTCGATTGTGATCCAGACACTGGAGTAATAAACAGCGCCTGTTACATCACAAAACCAGGGGGTGTTCCACATACAATACCGAGCCGTGAGCATAAAATACCAGAAAATGTTCTTTGAACAGCTCAGCACAGTCACTGCTCCCAGAACCACAGCCGCCGTTTTCTCACTGCAATATTTACTTTTCAGCTTCTGGCAACAAATGGCCACAAACCGATCAAAGGTGAAAGTGACGGTGAACCAGACAGAGCAGTCAGTGGCTGCATAAAGCAGGACAGCGTGGATATTACACACGGGGACGGTGTACAGGAAATAAAACTGTTCCCGATAAACAATGGGAATGTGTCTCAGGATCAGGTCGAGGATAATGACCAGGAGATCCGCAGCTGCCATGGCCCCAGGTAACGTCTGACACATGGAGACAATCCACAATCTTTATAAAGCAGGACGTAGATGGTCACTACGTTAACTGTGAGGAAGGAAAAACAAACCCATTATCCATCAGCCTGGAGGCAAAGGGACCCGTTTGATCAGGGACCCAGTGAGATTTTCAAAAGTGTCCCTGTATTCAGGGATTTATTAAAATAATTGGAGCTGGAATAACAAATGGGAAGGTCGGAATTACTGACAAAAAAATGACATAAACCACAAGAAACCCTCCCTCCCCAAACACACCGAGACGCATCCATAAGGACAGATGGTTTCTAGAACATTCCCACACACTCGATGACTCGAGCAGACCCAGGTCACTCCTTCCCAGTTCCTAATACGGAGGGTGGGAACGTTGCTGTCCTGAAGGATTCTCTCCCAGTTTCCTGAAGATAAACGGAGTTTGGGAATTTCTGTATTTTGGTCTAAATTGTAGTCGATCCTGTGTCATGAAGAAATGTAAACGCAGGGAAAACGTATTCACCCCTTTAACTGCCTGAGGGGCCTTCCGAACAGTGTCTCCTTCTCCCTGGAACGGGATCTCTTCCCTCGGGATATTATCATTTGTTCAATTCACTGACGTCCGGCCGTTCACAAACAAACAACGTCAGGGACAGAACGTTCCGGCGAATGTCAGTTATAGAATGTCTGGGACAGAATGTTCCGTGGAGCTCCGTGACCTGTCCATCACCTTTCCCCCATCCACCCCACCATCATGATGTACTGTGCACAGGCTACATCTCTGTCCAGCGTGGGGAGCTGCACTGACCACATCATTGTATTATCCATAAACCTCAACCAGACAGTCTGACCAGCAGAGAGACCTGTGCAGTGGTCACCCGTGAATTAATCGGTAATCCAGGAGCAGTTACCCTCCCAGCGTGTAGGACTGTGTACCACACCCCAGTGCATTGATCTGTAACCCAGGAGCAGTTACCCTCCCAGCATGTAGGACTGTGTACCCACCCCAGTACATTGCTCAGTAACACTGTGTTAGATCCCTGCCCAGTGTGGGGAAACTTGCAGCCCATGCTGGAAGTGACAGGACATACAGCTCCCACCCATTTACAGCTCCATATCTCCATTGTGCCCTGACAAGGGGTGCTGTGGGTGTGAACATCTCTGTCAGAGAGAGATGGTGGGGGAATCAGTTTAAATATCACCACATGGGAGGGTTTGGGGTATAGACAGAGAGGGGGAGACTGAGAGACAGTGTCATGGACGGATGTGTTCCCAGGTTTCAGAATGCTGAAACGTAGACACTTCGATAACATCCGGTAACATGAGCCAGTCTTCCCAGGAAAAATGGGAAAAAGGGATATTGGTGTGAGGTGAAATGGTGGAGAGTTTTGGATGAACATTTTTTCTACAGCTTTGTAAATGGGAGTAGTTTCAGCAGAATCTATGACTCACTGGGCTGATTCTAACAATAATTTGCCTCAGTGTCATTTTCATTGAGAGAGACAGAGAGATTATCTGTACGAGGCCAAGCTAGGTTCCTGGTGCTATCTTATCAAACTCAAACTCATTGACTACCCACACACACCCCCACCATGGTGTCCCTCTCATTCAGTACCAGCCCGATTCTCCCACCCATCATGGCTGGAGGGACTCACAGTTGCCCGGGTGCCCCTGGATATTCCGTGACCCCTGGCACTGGTGCGATCTTTGAAAGGCCAATGGGCACACGGCTGACCTTTCTCTGTTAGGAGCTGCCCTGTACAGTTTACCCCGAGCATGGCAGATAAGGGGCGATTACACCACCGTTTGTCGACAGGGACACGGAGATCCTGTTGGATGGGCTAGTACAGAGGGTGACCATTCCCTTCCCGGAAGGAGCCACACCACCAGACTCACCGAGCATGGTCTGTGCTCCCCACCCAGCTCAGTGCTGTATCACCAGTCTGAAGAAATGTCCAGTGATACAGGACAAGCATCAATAACCTTCCCTGCTCTGTCAGGATAAGGGTCACTGTATTCTCTCTGCTCCCTCACACTCACGGTATATCTGTTACAGCACCAACCCCCGAACAAGGCTCCTGCTCATATACACCCAGGACCCTCTGTTCCTGCAGCCCCTTTATAACGGCACAGCCTGTTTTAAACTGTCTTTCTTTATCTTTCATACCAAAGTGCATCACCTCACACTGCTCTGCATTGATCCCCGTCTACCAGCGTGTCACTGTCCTGTTAGAATTCCACACTGTCCTCCATAGACTTTACAATTCTTGCAGGTTTGGTGCCATTTACAAACATTAAGGCTATCATAGTGTCACAGTGCCCATGAAACAACTGAAATCCTGCCCCACACACAGGAGTGTGAGCAAGTGAAATACTGATATATTCCCTTGGACAGAGTCGAATAATGACATACTGTCAATGGAGCAACAAAAATCTTGACACATACGAGACAGAGTAGATGAAATATTGACACACCACAGAGCAAGAGAAATCCGGATAGGTTCCATTTATCGATATTCATCAGGGTATAATGGGATGAAGTTGAAAGTGTGTACTGTACCTTTAAGCGAGGCTGAATGCTGCTCTGAACTGAGAGCTTACAAGTACCTGTGATATGAGAGGATGGCAGACCAGAAACAGTATATTGCTGTAGAGCTGGAGTCGGCTTATAAGCAGTTAAGAGATAGAGGGTCTTTCAGTTCACTTTCAGTGTTAAAAAATACATTGTTGTTTTTATTTAAACTGTGGAATTTGTGAATTCTCTCTCACTCATATTTAACAGTTTACGAGGCGAATTGAGCATTTATTTATGTTTAGTTTAAATTACCAGATGGGATCTATGCCGTGTCCTAACAATTGCTGTGTGTGTATCTGTGTGTCTCTGTGTGGGGCAGGTCTGGCTGTCTCTGTGGTGCTGAAAGTGATGCAATGCCACCCTCTGCTGGCCTCTCCTCGCCACTGCACCGGCATTGGCAGAGGGTGAAAACCAACAGGGATTCATTCAGAGAGGGGGAAGGAGAGGGCAGCTGCTCACAGCACCATCCAAACTGATGTCTTATCCATGTACTGATCTAAATGTCCTTTAAACGTTGTAACTGTCCCTGCTTTCACCACTTGCTCTGCAAGTTCATTCCACACACAAGCCAGCTTCTGTCTAAAATAATTACCTCTCCTGAATTTTGTAAATCTTTTTTCCTCGCACCTTAAAATATCCCTCAGTTTTGAATCCCCAGCTCTAGGGAAAAGACATCAGCCCCACAGCTTATCTGTACCCCTCACTATTTTATAAACCTCTGCAAAGTTACCCCTCCATCTCATACTCTCCAGTGAAAAATGTCCCAGCCTGTTCAGCCTCTCCTTATAGCTCAATCCCTCCATTCCCAGAAACATCCAGGTTAAACTCTTCTGAACACTCTCCAGCTTAATAATATCAAGGTCAATAATATCAAAGTGAATAGTCAGTGTATTTTATAAGGGTAGTGGAGACCAAAACTAGAGGACATAGGCTTAAGTTGAGAGGGGAAACATTTAAAAGTGACCTAATGGGCAGTTTTTTCACCCAGAGGGTGGTGTGCCTATGGAATGAGTGGGCAGGATGTCCAGACTGGACACAGTATTCCAGAAGAAGTCTCACCAATGTCCTGTATAACCTCCACATGACGTTCCAATTCCGATTCTCAAAGGTCTGACCATTGACGATAAGTGTGCGAAACACCTTCTTAACCACATTATCTATATGAGATGCAACTTTTAAAGAATTATACCTGATGGCCGAGGTCTCTGTTCTACAACACTGCCAAAGGCCCTACGTTTAATTGTATAAGTCCTACTCTTGTTGGATTTACCAAATCCAATACCTCGCATTAATCCAAACTAAACTCCATCTGCCACGCTTCAGCCTGTGTGTGATATTACCACCACCTCACCTTCCCCGTTTAATTTTAAAATGCCCACCCCTCTCAAGGAGACCTGCACATTCCGGCCTTGATTTTCACAAAGACCCTGAGCTTGGTTTGCCTTGTGTGGTTAGAGGGAGGAGGGACAGATTGCAGACACAGTCAGTGGGGAGGAGAGGCTGGACAGTTATCAGCGGCCTGGTATCATTTCATGGTTTTAGGCAGAGGGCAGGCACACGTGAGAGTTGGGTTATACTGATCGGTGTTTTGGGACCAGAAATTATGGTCTTTCTCTGTGTCTGGTGTTCTGTAATAAATATCTATTTGAGACCCTTCATTGGGCAGAGTATGTCTGCAGGATTTCATTCCCTAATATTGCACACTACAGATAATAGCGATTAAAGATGTTCGTAATTCATTTCGGTCTTGCACTTGTTGAACAAAACAAAATGTTTTGTGTAGTTCAGTAATGGTAACCTGATTATAATAAATCCACACCGAGCTGAATGCTGCCCCTTAAAATGTGACCCCAAATCTGGTTATAGTAGTGTCATGGGTAGTGTCCCTGCCTCTGAGCCAGAGCTCTGTGTTTGATTCCAATTCCTGAAATTGTTTGGGAGTGTTCCTAGCTCTGGACCAGAAGGTGTGGATTCATGTCCTGCCTGTTGCAGAGGTATGTCACAGCATGTCATAACAGGCTGATGAACAAACACACAGGAGAATAATGTTACAGCTTTATGGGTATTGCCGAGTGGTGCTCGTGTCCCTACATCCGGACAAAAAGGTCTAGGTGTAAATCCCATAGAAGTGTCTCCTAATATATCTGAACAAACTGATTAAACTGGTTTAGAATTGTGACTTGATGGAGAATGAACAGGTGTCAGTGTTGGATTTCAGCATTTCGGCCCGGGATTATTGGAAGTCCAGCCATTCGTGTTGATTGAAGTCACATTTCGCAGCAGGAAAGGTTTATAAAATCAGAACGGTCATGGATAGGGTTTGTAGTCAAGGTTTTTCCCCAGGATAGCAGCGTCCAAAACCAGAGGACATTTGGGGAAGTGAGAGGGGAAAGACTTTGAAGAGGCCTAAGGGGTACCTTTTCACACAGAGGGTGGTGTGTGTATGGAATGAGCTGCCAGAGGAAGTGGTGGAGGCTGGTACAACTACATCATGTAAAAGGCATCTAGACGCTGACAGACCTGCCGAGCTTTTCCAGCAATTTCTGTATTTGTTAAAACAAAACATTCATTTTAAACCAGGTATCTGTGTTAGCTGTTTGAATACAGAATTGGCTGGCCAACAGAAGACAACGAGTGGTAGCAGAAGAAAAGTTTTCTGCCTGGAATCCCAGTGGTGAGTGGTGTGCCACAGGGCTCTGTTCTTGGGCCTCTATTGTTTGTAATTTTTATTAATGACTTGGATGAGGGCATTGAAGGATGGGTCAGCAAGTTTGCAGATGACACAAACTTTGGAGGTGTCATTGACAGTGTAGAGGGCTGTTGTAGGCTGCAGCGGGACATTGACAGGATGCGGAGAAGGGCTGAGAGGTGGCAGATGGAGTTCAACCTGGATAAATGCGATGTAATGCATTTTGGAAGGTCGAACTTGAAAGCTGATTACAGGATTAAGGATAGGATTCATGGCAGTGTGGAGGAACAGAGAGATCTTGGTGTGCAGGTACATAGATCCCTTAAAATGGCCACTCAAGTTGACAGGGTTGTTAAGAAAGCATAATGGTGTTTTGGCTTTCATTAACAGGGGGATTGAGTTTAACAGCCGTGAGATCTTGTTGCAGCTCTATAAAGCTTTGGTTCAAACGCACTTGGAATACTGTGTCCAGTTCTGGTCACCCTATTATAGGAAAGATGTGGATGTTTTGGAGAGGGTTCAGAGGATGTTTACCAGGATGCTGCCTGGACTGGAGGGTTTATCTTATGAGGAGAGGTTGACTGAGCTCGGACTTTTTTCATTGGAGAAAAGGAGGAGGAGAGGGGACCTAATTGAGGTATTCAAGATTATGAGAGTCATAGATAGAGTTGATAGTCAGAGACTATTTCCCAGGGCAGAAATGGCTAACACGAGGGGTCATAGATTTAAGCTGGTTGGAGGAAAGTATAGAGGGGATGTCAGAGGCAGTTTCTTTACACAGAGAGTTGTGAGAGCATGGAATGCGTTGCCCAGCAGCATTTGTGGAAGCAAGGTCATTGGGGACTTTTAAGAAACTGCTGGATATGCATATGGTCACAGAAATTTGAGGGTGTACATATGAGGATCAATGGTCGGCACAACATGGTGGACTGAAGGGCCTGTTCTGTGCTGGACTGTTCTGTGTTCTATGTATTCTGAATGCATTAACCACTTTATTTTTTTAATGACGCAGAGATATATAAACATATCTTCAACTCGTCCGAGACCATTTTCTGCTCAGGGTATGGCTCTGTGTATGACAGCAGCAATGATGCACCGATATGGAACAGAGAATGTGATGGAGACATAGTTTGGACAATGTACAAGGAGACCCCACATGGTCCAGTTTGGGAGAGAATGACATTATTGTGTGATTCAGATCAGAAAGGGAGAAAATGTAATCTGCCCAAGAAGGAACAGCCTATTGCACTCTCTCTCCTTCATCATTCCTCATCACAGTAACGTGTACGAGCTAAAACAAAACTCTACTGTTATTGTTACCATTCTTATTTTTATAGAATCCCTGCAGTGTGGAAACAAGCCCTTCGGCCCAACAAGTCCATACAAACCCTCCAAAGAGTAACCTTCCCATGCCCTTACAGTTACCACTGACTAGTGCACCTAAAGTAGAAATCGCTGAATACTATGGACTATTTGACAAATCCACTTGAATTATACAGCTTTGGGAGGAAACGGGACCACCCATCAGAAGCTCACGCAGACAAGGGGAGAAGATGCAAACTCCACGCAGATAGTCGCCCGAGGCTGGCATTGAACTCATGTCCCTGATGCTGTGAGACAGCAGTGCGAACTACTGAGCCACTGTGCTAACCTGGAGCCTCCTGCCAGCCTAATGCAAAGGGAATTCAGCCAAACCAACTCTCCCAGGACAAAATCCCATTGCTAGCAGCTGTGTGAGTACAATATCTTCAGAAGTAGAATAACATTTTGGACAATCTCTCAATTTTTCCTTTTTGTCATTAGTTACACTAATATTTGGACAAGGTTCTTTCAACATGAAATTGCAGAGATTGTGTGTGTGTGTGTGTGTGTGTGTGTGTATGTCAGTGTTTTTAGAATGGGAAAGATCGACACTTTATTTGCAATATCCAGTTTGCCATCCATCTTTCCATCATAGTTGGAGTAACATTGCTCTGGATCATAAACGTGTTGTTTTAGCAGATTACAGAAACTGGCCTGACTTGTTCCTAAAACGGACCCTGACCCAGTCTGAGACCGATATCATCGGCCACATCACCGACCTGGTAACATTTACCATTTGTTGTGAGCAGTGGAGGAGTGGGACTAGAAAAGGACACAGTGATCCAAAAAGCTGGGGAGCTATAGACCGGTGAGCCTGATGTCGGTGATGGGTAAGTTGTTGGAGGGGATTCTGAGGGATAGCATTTACATACATTTGGGAAGGTAAGGACTGATCGGGTTAGACAACGTGGCTTTCTGCATGGGAAATCATGTCTCATTAACTTGGTTGAGTTTTATGAAGAGGTGACCAAGGTGATTGATGAAGGCAGTTTGGAAGACATTGTCAGTATGGACTTCAGCAAGGTGGTCATAACATTCTGATTGGGAGACAGATTAGTAAGTTTCGGTCACATGGGATACAGAGGAAACTAGTCACAATTGGCTTGAAGGAAGAGGGGTATTTTTCAGACTGGAGGCTTGTGAGCAGCAGTGTGCTGTAAGAATCAGGACTGAGTTCACTGCATTTCATCATTTATGTAAAGGATTTAGATGTGAATATTGGGGCCATAGTTAGTATGTTTACAGACAACATCAGAAAGGTGGTGTAGTAGATTATCTCAGAGTACAACGAGACCATAAATCAATGGGACAAAGGGGCAAGGACTGACAGATGAAGTTTAATTTAGATAAATATGAGGTTACCCATTTTTGGAAGGCAAATCAGGGCAGAAATTACACACTTAATGGTAAGGGCCTGGTGAGTGTTGTGAAACAAATGGACATAGGGCTGCAGTACATTGCTCCTCGAAAGTGGAGTCGAATGCAGACAGTGCAGTACATAACACATTTTACAAATTTGCCTTAATCAGTCAGAGCATTGAATATAGGGGTTGTGGTGGCATGTTGTATCTGTACAGGATGTTGGTGAGGCCACTTTAAGAATACTGCGTACAACTCGGTTTTCTGCAGAAATGACTTACACGGATGTCCTGAACTTGACGTTTGAGCTTTAGGGAGAGGTTGATTAGTTTTGAGGTGTTCCCCCTGGAGTGTCAGAGGCTGAAGGGTGACATTATAGAGGTTTATAAAAACATCAGGGGCATGGATATTCTGAGCAGCCATGTTCTGCTCCCCAGGATAGGGGAGCCCAGAACAGGAGAGCATAGGTTGAAGGGGAGAGTGCGAATGATTTAGAAGGGACCTGAAGAAAAACGTTTCACAGAGAGAGTGGTGTGCGTACAGAAAGTGCTGTCAGAGGAAGTGGTGAAGGCGGTTACAATCGCACATTTAAAAAGTATCTGAAAGAGGAGGGATATTGGCCAAATGCTGGTAAATGGGACTGGATCAGATTTGATATCCGATCGGAGTGAACAGATTGGACTAACGGATCTGCTTCTATTCTGCATGACTGATTCTATAAGAGGGGATGACAAAAAATTCTGAAAGTACCTTTCAAATCCGAATCCTCTTCACTGGAAGTTTATCATGCCTCTATGTTCATATTGATTGAAAGCTGCGTTAGTGAAATATTTGGCAGAAAACTTAGTCATGGATAATGGGACCCAGACAGGAAAGTGGGGCTGAGACCACAACCTGATCAGCCACAATCTTAGTGCCTGGTGGAGAAGGTTCAATGTATCTAATGACTCACTCCTGTCCCTCAATCCCGTGTTCCTGTGTTCCATTCAGCACATTAAACCTGTTAGGCAGGAGCCTTTAGAGGCTACTTACTTCTATAACCTGGTGCACAGACACAGAGGAGATCATTCGGCCCTTCAAGACTGTCCCACATGGTTTGATGTGATTTGAGAAATGTAATTGAAAAACCCAGGCTGGGTATGAAAGAGGCTCCCTCATCTCTCTTTACAGAACTTCCCCTCTCTGCAACTTGTGCTCCATTTGTTGGTCATGTTGTAGACCCATATTCATTATGAATACAGCCCCCATACCTAACCCAGCGATGGCTCACAAAATCCTCTGGTCTCCCTGACGGCAACATTCAAAAGCAGACATTCATGAAAATAACACCCACTAACTGTCTAATAACAGAATGTGAGAACATCAGACACAGGGGCAGGTCGTTCACTCCCCAAACCTGTTTTGCCTTTCACTAAGATCATGACTGATCTGTTCTTGGTCTCAAATCCTCTTTCATACCCAATTCTTCATCGCCCTCAACTCTCTGACAGGTCAATATCTATCTACCTCCTCTTCAAATACTTTCAGTCATCTAGCTCCCCGAACACACTTGAGAAGCGAAATCCTGACATTCAATGCCACCTGTTTGAAGAAAACTCTTGCTGCTCCTATACCATGGCCTATTGATATGACCAAAAGAGGTTGACTCAAGGGGTCAAGTGACAATGTCAGGTCACATCCAGGAGCTTAACAAATCTGAACTTAATGGGAATCAGAGAAAACTCTCCAGTGTTTGTATTCAAAAATGGCACAAAGGAAGATGTTCATCATCTCAGTCCTGGGTCACCTCTGTGGGAGATCCTCAGGGTAGCTTCCTCTTCTCAAACACCTTCAGCTGCTTCATCAATGTCTCCCCGCCCTCACCCTCCCCACCATAAGATCCGAAGTGGGGATGGTCACTGAGGATTCCACAATGTTCAGAATAATTTGATGCCCCTGTCAGCTCCTGAACTGGACTGTGTCCATGTGCAGGAAGACATGGACTCCACTGAGGCTTGTGCTTTTAAAGAGTCAGTAACATTCATATAAAGGACTGTCTGACACTGTATATTGCCACATTAAAACAAGAGATCATTCCGCACCTCACACTGGTTTCACAGGAATATGAGGAAGTCGTTCAGCCCATTGACATTATTGGAGAAGAACAGGGACTGCCCATTCAGTGCCTCCAGCCTATTCCTCAGGAAGAGAAGGATTCTAGTGTGATGGACCACACCAGAACCCCTCGACAATATTTTGAAGGCGGTAGCCTAGACTCTAATGTTTCCTTATTTAAAGAAATTGTAAAGTGTCTGTTCCAGATGCAATGTGACTGGTCAAACAACTCGGTGTGGAGCATAACACCATTTACTTAAACACGATAGATTAAATAAAACCAAAGAAAGAAGAATTTAGAATAACGTAATTATATTGGGCAAGTTAACAGAATAATAGATCTAGGAACTAATACTAATGAACTGTTCCAATACTGGAAAATCACATGAACACAGCCCTTGGCAAAAAGGAATATTCAGACACTGAATGACACAAATATTTCTCCAATACTGGATTTAAAAACAGCACCAAGAGAAAATCCATAGAGAGTAGCTGCCAGGAGACATTCACTAAAGTTTTCAACTCGGTGGAGACCCCAATAATTTCTGATGTTACTGAGAAACCAAAACCCAGAAATCCCAATCTGTGAGAGCTGACCATACCCATTCCATCTGCATTAAAATAAACCTAAGTCCTCACTAGTTGTTTACTCAAGTGGTCTTAACAAGCCAGCTTGGTAACGGTCATTCAATCTCTCTTGTAAAAAAAACCAGAACAAAATAACCTCTTAAAGCTACAGCATCATCACACTAGTCAGCACATCGAGTTGTCATACAGGAACCAGGGGTAACCAATCAGGCCCTTGGCGCTGTCCAATCGGACGAGGAAGAAGCCATTCAGTCCCTTGAGTCACTTACACAGGAACAGTAGGAGACCATTCCCACCTCAATGCACTTACACAGGGCAGAATGAGGTAATTGATGCTGATTCCTGATTAATGGCTTATGCTCGAAACGTCGATTCTCCTGCTGTGTGTTTCCAGGAAACCACAGTCTACTCTGATCTTCAGCATCAACAGTCCTCGCTGTCTCCTAACTGATGCTCTAACATGGTGAACAAGTGTAGCAGAGGCTGCACAGACAGACTGCTCCACGTTGTTTCTCTTAGCTGCGTCTGTCATGATACACACGTGGGACTTTAACGCGGTTTTCTAGTGAGCAGGGAAGCCATATGTCTTGTGTGAAGTCACAAGAAGGCACCTTCTATCTCCGAGAAGCCAGCCTGGTGTTCTCTATGTAGGGCGGAAGCTGATAGGAATGGTTACATGTTTCAGATGGAAGGTATTGTGGCTGCTGTTGGGGATTGTGAGCAACCTGACGTTCAGTAGGGGTTCACACGCCGCCTGCACAATAACGTGGGGAGAGTTAATTTAGGCATATAAACTATTAGGAAAGTCACGTTAGACTGATGGATGGACTCTCTAAGTTCAAATAATGCTGATCTTGTTCATGTTGATCTTGTCTAGTGCACGTCCTGTTCAGTGTAACCTGTATGCCTTACTCTATCCAAGCATAATTCCACCCTATGATCTGTCTGGCCATGTTTACTATGATCTCCCTCCACTGCTCATAAATAAAGTGTTTCCCTGTACTGAGGTACACATGACAATAAATCAAACCAACCAATCCTGGGTAAAGTGTGGAATTTCTCAACCTGTCAATATCTCTTTTGGAAATAATTGATCACTGCCACTCCTCGTGTTTAACGTCGCCGTTTCTTCTTCTCTCACAGGTTTACTGATTAAACACTCAGGTGCTAAACTCTATCCTCATGATACCATTACCATTGTCTGTGGTAAGGAGATAATTCCTTACAAAGGAGTTCAAAGCGGTAGAGAGTGTCCCAACCACAGTCTCAGCAAGGCCCTACAACAGCAGGAAGATGGCATTACTTATGTACTTGAATCATCCTACAATGAAGGACAGCCCACCATTGACTGCACCCATTACTTACACAGAGTTTGATTTGGAGCAGTCAGCATAGACTTGTGAGTGGGAGATCATGCTTCCCAAATTTATTAGAGTTCGTCGATGAAGTGACCAAGAAGTTGATGAGGGCCGAGCAGTAACCATAGTCTCTATGGATATCAGTAAGGCCTTTGATAAGGTTCCACATGGCAGGCTGCTCTGGAGAGTTACATCACGTGGAATGCTGGGGAACTGGCCAATTGGATGCACAGTTGGCTTGATGGCAGGAAGCAGAGGGTTTAGTGGAAGGGTGCTTGTCAGACTGGAGGCTGGGTCCATGGGTGTTATCTATGATTTGGTTGAGAATGTACAAGGTATGATTTGTAAGTTTACAGATGACACAAAAATAAGTGGGACCATGATCAGTGAGGAAGTTTATCGGAAATTGCAGCAGGACCTTAATCAGGCGGGGAAGTGGGCCGAGAAATGGCAAATGGAATTTAATATAGATGCGTGATGCTTTGCATTTTGGAAATTCAACTCAAGGTAGGAGTTGCACGGTGAATGGGAGGGCCTTAAGGGGTGTAGAGGGCAGAGAGACCTTGGCGTTCAGGTGCACGGTTCTTTGAGAGTGGAGTCACATGTCGACAGGGCAGTGAAGAAGGCTTTTGACTCACTGACCTTCATCAGGCCGGACATTGAGTATGGAAGTTGGGAATTTATGTTGCAGTTACACCTGACTTTGGTAAGGCCGCACTTGGAGTATTCTGTTCAGTTTTTGTCACTTTGTTATAGGGAGCATTTTATGAAATTAGAAAGAGTGCATAACACGTTTACAAGGACCTTGTCAGGACCCAGTGGTCTGAGTTATAGGGAGAGGTTGGACAAGCTAGGACCTTTTCTATAGAGTATAGGAGACTGAGACAGGACCTTATAGAGCTGTATAAGATCATGAGGGGTATGGATAGGTCTTTTTCCAGGGTGTAAAGAATCGAGGATGAGATGGGATCAGTTAAAGGGGAAGGAATAAAAGGGAACCTGAGTGTCCACTTCTTTACACAGAGGCTGGTACGTGGAAGAGCTGCCAGCAGATGTGGTTGAGGGGGGAACATTAACAACATTTCAAAAACATTTGGATAAATATGTGGATAGGAAAGGATTAGAAGAATATGGGCCAACTGCAGGGAAATGGGGTTAGTGTGGATGGACATTTACAATGTGGAGTTGAATCTCTGTTAATTAAAACCAAACACCCAGAAAATCTCGCCTCACCTCGTAATCTGTTAAAATATGAGCCACACAGATCTCCTACATTCCACTATTTAAACAAAAAATCACAAATTAGTTTGTTAACTTTAATAGTGAACACTAAACAACAGCTGTTCACAAATACAGGCCCCTCTTTTCTTAGCTAATTACTATCTTTTTCCAACTCTAAAAATATACTGTTCCAACAACCCACATATTAAACATTACAATCTCAAGACCACACAGTCTCTATCTTCCCCGCTGTGTTCACTCTTCCTGCTGCTGATCTCCCTGGGTCACATTTTGTTTTACTGCAAGTAGATTTGTCATGAACATGTATCTTTGGTAGAATGTGTTTGAGATGGCCAGTTAGCACTCCTGCTCTGCAGCAGTTACTCTGCTCTTGGATGGCAGTAGCTCTCTCTAGTGTTCAAAATGCCAAGTTTACTTACTCCACATGATACAATAATTCTCATAAAGTGATTGCTTTCCAGCTGTCCAAACAATAATATTCTAATTCAGTTGGCTTCTGGTATCCTGAGCATTATTTGAACTACTAATACGTCATCCCCACCTGCTTCACTCTATGCTGTGTCCTCTTCAGGTTCTGTTTAGTTCACGCACCTACTCGGTCTAATCTCTCCCTCACCTCACATACATAATCCAAGTGTGAGATCTCCGACCTCGTTCCAGTCAATTTAGATTTAATTAAATTCAAAGGATTTCACTTCATGTACGAAGATTAACTCAAAGGAACTAAACGGAGTAGATTTATTTGGGGCATCTTCAATGATAAGCAATTTACTGGGACACCTTTATCCCAATCATTTCGCCAATCCTGACAGTACGTTGTTGACATAGTCTTCAGCGTCTGATGCTAACTTTTCAATGCGCCCCGGTATTCAGGATGGGTCGCCCTTGATTTGATGTGCTATATGCCTCAGCTATCCATGACTTCATTAAACAGCGGATTGGTAAAATGAGACCTTGGTCTGACTAAATCTCTCTGCGGAACCCACCGTGAGTAAAAAAAAAGCTTCCAACTCCTCTACCTCCCTTTTTGCCTTAACACTCCACAATGGAAATGCCTCTGGAAATCTGGGAGAAACATCATTATTGTCAGCAAATAATGGTTTCCACTTTTATTTTAGAAAGGGGAGCTCCACAATTAATCATAACCCAAGTGAAATGTTCTTCGAATGCAGGAATTGGCAACAAAGGTGCTGGTTTTTATTGCCTGTGACTTACCTACCATTTGGCATGTATGACATGTAAAACAAAAAAATAACCATGTCCTTGTGCATTCCAGGCCACTAGAAATGCTTCTGTACCTTAGCCTGTGTCTTCCATACACCTAGGTGACCACCTGCAATTAGTTTGTGTGTTACTCGTAACACGGTATGCTGCCAGTCAAACGATCTGGTGCATTTTGGCCCATTTCCCTCTGCACTAACCTACCGTTTTTCTCCACGTTCAGGGTTTCCCTGCACCGTGACATCAAACAGGGTGTCAGTTACCTGAACATCAACTCCTTTGTCGTTTTCTTTCGTTTTTCCTTCCTGTTGTAACTTATGACAGTGGGATGTTGTTACTACACAGTCTGGAAAATACCTGTGTATACTTCTTTTAGCTCTTTGGTTCCCTAGTTTTCATTTGACTTCTCCACCATAAGTGGTGTCTCTCCTACCTTGGATCCTATTAAATCGTTCACAAGAACAAACTGTATTCCTGGAACTGACACTCTGTCACTCACTCTCACTGTTACTTCCCCAATCCTGATTTGGCACTACAATGTGATGTTTCTGTCCCCCAACCTGAGTTTCTGTTCCCATTCCACAAATTACCACGCTATTGAGTAACATGTCAGAAAGAGTGAAAATCCTTCCATGAGTTGCTATTCGGGGCTGAGAGAAAGTGAGGACTGTAAACGATGGAGATCAGAGTTGAAACGTGTGGGGCTGGAAAAGCACAGCAGATCAGGCATTATCTGGGAGGCAGGAGAGTTGACGTTTCAGGCACAAGTCCTTCATCAGATAAGTGGGGTGTAAGAGAGGGGAAGGAGGCTGAGAAATAAATAGGAGGGTGAGGTGGAGCTGGGTGGAAGGTAGCTTGCCAGGCGATAAGTAGATGCAGGTGGAGTGTGATGGTGATAGGTCGGAGAGGAAAGTGAAGTGGATAGGTGGTAGGATAGCTGGACACCTCAAACGATACAGCATCAACATCAACTTCACCAATTTCCAAATCTTCCCTCACACAACCTCGCCCCAGATCCAACCTTTCAAATTAGCACTGCCCTCTTGAACTGTCTTAATTGTCAATCATCCTTCCCACCTATCCACTCGACCCTCTCCTCCGACATATCACTATCACTCCCACCTACATCTTCCTATCGCCCTTCCAGTGACCCTCCCGCGAGTCCAGCTCCTACCCTCCTATTTATCTTTCAGCCCCCTTGTTCCCCCGCCACATTCCTGACGATGGGTTTATACCTGATATGTAGATTGTCCTGCTCTCTAGACGCTGCCTGATTTATTGTGCTTTTCTGGCACCTCACTTCTCAACTATTAACGACTGAGCAGATCCAGTATCTCACAAAATTATAATTTATTGTTCTCCCAACACCCCCCCCCCCCGCCCCAGACACACACACCCACCTTCTTAGTAATCTTTATCCACAGAGGCGAATTCTTTATAGAGACCAGGCACTGACTCTGTACCTAGGCTGTTCACTCTCCTACAGCTCCTGGGAGCCTTGGGGTCTTCTTCACCAGTTTCACTAATGCCACTGGCTTAGCCTCTTCTACCACATCTTTTCCCAAAGTGTCTTCCTTCAACCCCCAGCACGGTGTGTCCCAGCTTACTGCAATGAAAGCTTCTTTTCCCAGTGCCTTTCTTAAACCATCGGCACTGGAATGGTATGTGTTTCACTCCCTTATAGTGAGAACACAATAGGACTTTCACCTCCTTTCAACCCCCTTGGGCTTCTTTTTTCACCTATAGTAAACTATTGTGCGCTACTGTTCGCTTTGTAGTGTGTGATCTCCCCTTCTCCCAGTTTCTATCCTTCACAGGATGAAACTCCTCCCAGAAGCTAAATTTCATCTTATGCACCAATGCATATTTACCTGTCATTTCTGCCGCACTTCCCACTTCTTGAACTTTCTATTCATTCACATGAATTTTTACCATCTCTGGAAGTGAGTCTTCGAACTCCTCCAGCAGAATAATCTCCCTTCGAGCCTCACAGGTCTTATGCATTTTAAGGCCAGCACCCATCTATCAAAATGACTGTTTAATTCTTTCAAACTCAACATACGCCTGACCTGGTTTCGTCTCTATATTTCTGAACCTCTGCATGACCCACAAGTTCACTGGACACGCCATCTGCCGAGACATTTTGTTTTTCAAATGAAATAAAAACAGATATTGACTTTTTTCTCACTGAAATATGACAATGTATTATCATAGCTGTATACATTCCTTCATCTCTATCCTATTAATTTACCTTTCTTGTCTAATTCCCAACTACTGAATTTTGAATTCTCTCTCTCTTTTTCCTCTCTTTCCCTTTCTCTTCGATCTCTCTCTGTTTCCGTTCCTTTTTTCACCTTCTAACTCCAGTTGCCGTATTTGCAATTTAACTTTTTTCTACTGCAGTTGCCCGTTTCTCTGACACACCAAAGTGCTTGACCAACTCCATTACAATTTCAGCTTTCCTTTTGTTCCTGGTTAAACCCAATTCCAATCTATTTTCTCATTCTAAAAATATTCCTCCTTCTGATTTTGTAAACTTCCTTGGCAAATTTGGGAACTTCTTTAGTAATGTTAAAAAAAAAACAATTCTTTCACTTTTACTTTAACCAACCACAAGTTAACAAAATTAAATGAATTTTCCCAACGGTTTTATTTGAAGATTCAGGTCACTAATTGCAATGTGTTGGAATCTGCTGGGACCTTTTGTACCTCAAATATGTTCAAGTCTGTCCAAGTCCCCAGCAAGGCCCCAAACTGTTATGACATCAATGTCGAACCTCTCTGTTAATTAAAACAACACATCCAGAAAAGCTCTCCTCGCATCATAATCTGTTATAACGTGGGTGACAGAGAACTCCTAAATTCCACTAATTAACGAAAATAACAATTTCTATGTATGCACGTTAGGTCACTGAGCATGAATATTTGATTCCAGACGTTTCCACACCATGATTAGGTGACATCATCAGTGAGAGTCTCCGCTGAAGGGCTGGTGGTATGTCCCGTCTCTCTATTTATGGGTTTTTCTTTCTTAAGGTGGGTGATATCATTCCCAGTTTTTTTTATTACAAGAGAAGGTAGATAGGATCCAAATTGATGCATTTATTGATGGACTTCTGGTTAGAATGCCATTCCTCTGAGAACGTCCTTGTGTGTCTTAGTATGTCCGTCTGTTGTTCCAGTCAAAGTGATGCCCTTCTCTGTATGTATTATGGAACATAGTGATGGTGGGTCATGTCTTTTGATGGCCACTTGGTGTTAATGTATTCTGGTAACACGACAACAGGATCATTTCAATGGCAGAAAAATGAATCTGTGTACATTGATTAAACAATGTGTGTATGCGCAGATATTTTTCATATGTGCACAATACATTCTAAATGATCAACGGAGACACAGTTAACAAAAATGATGCACATGATGTATAAAATGTATAAAACATTTTTTGATGCTCATCTAAAGTGATATGTTCCACTTCTCTCAATGTTCCCTCCTTTTCTGGAATTCTCGACTTTAATTTCTCATTCTTATCAGGCTGTGTGTTATACATTCTTTCTTCTGGTGTCCCAACTTATTTCCGTTAATCCCTCTTCTACTGGGACTTCACTATATTGGCCTGCTGGGATCTTTCTAAAGCTAGTGTCTATCATATCATTGGATATAAAAATTCTGGCATCAGACCAGCGGTTGAATACATTACTCTGTTGTAAATGCACTGTACAAAGGACCACAGCACACAGGAATTGCCAAAACATTGAGGGATGTGCATCTACTTCTTTTAATAATCTAGTTTACTAATTTTTCACATGTCCCTATCTATATCCTCTCTCTCGTTCGCTCTTTACATCTTATTAAGAAATTTGCCAATTATTCTTTATATCCCATTTCTCAAAACACCTTATTTAAATTTATATCTATTGCTCTCTTCTCGATGTAATGTGATTATAATTGAGCAATGTCACTTCAAAAATATGAGGGAGGAGCTGGCTAAAGTTAATTGGAAGGGGAGCAGAGCAGGGAAAACCACGGAGCAACAATGGCAGGAATTTATTTTGGATAATTTGCAGGATATCAGAAATCCTCCCAAAAATGATGAAACATACTCATGGGAGGACAAGGCAGCCATGAGTGATAAGGCATCAAACCAAAAGAGAAAACATACAATGTGGTGATGATGACTGGGAATCCAGAGAATGAATTGGCTCTGAAACTATATAAGGCTGGCATCCCTGACACTGCAGAGCTCTTCATCATTATCAGGGAGAGAAACAGAGGGAAACACATGCAATTTAAACACAGAAGATGGGATTACTCAAGGGAAAAGATTCAGGTGAATTAAGCAACTAAATTAAAATCAGTTTTTTTTCCGGAATGTGTCAGTTTGGAAGCATGACCTCAGCAGAATGAGAATATGAAAATGCAAGTACTTCCACATCAGAAACCAGGTTAGGTCACTGAGTACAGGGTTAATGGGTGAAAGAGTCTCGATGTGAACTAGGGGAAAGAGAGCAGAATTGCATTTCAGATATTGCATCTCAAAACTGCGTATTTATGTAGTGCTATAGAAAACAGCAGCACGAGATGCAGAACACTATTCAACCACCACCTGTAATATTTCACCCAGAAATAATCTCCCCAGTCTGCCATTACAATCAACACGATCTATGTTTCAGTAATGACTGTGGGTGATCATGTCAGGGTCAGAACCACGTGAACCTAAACCTGATGCTAACCCATTAATGTTACCGCACTTGAGCAACAGATCTGATCAAAGATCCACAGCCCTGCCATATTCAGTAATAAATTGTAATGGATGATTAAATAAATGACTGGAGGAAAAAGGATCCACAAACATCCCCATCCTCGATGATGGAACAGACCTTCATATCAGTGTAAAATAAAAGGATGTAGTATCTGCGCTGCCCTCAGCCAGAAGTGTTGAGTCGATGATCCACTCCACTCTCGCCATGATGCCCACAGAATCACAGATGCCAGTCTTTAATCAATCTGATTCACTGCCCGTGACATGAAGAAACAGCTGAACACAGTAGATACGACAAAGGCAATGGGCCCTGACACCATTCCTGGAATAGGACTGAAGACTTGTGCTGCACAACAAGCCGTGTCCCTGGGGAAGCTGTTTCATTCCAGCTCCAACTCTGACATCTTCCTGGTAATGTGGAAAAATACTCAGCTATGTCCAGTCCCCTAAGAGGGGAATAATTACAATCTGACCAATTACCACCCCCTCGGGACAGTCACAATAGTCAAGTTGGTGGGAGTTCTTTTTGACAGAGCTGTCAAGCAGCACAGAAATAACCAGCTCAGTGTTGTCTCTGATAGGTCCTTATGTAGAGATGGGGCTGTTGTGGAAATGTCATTAGATTACTAATCCAGACCAGGCTAATGGTCTGGCAGCGGGTGGAAGTTTAAAATAATTAATAAAATATTAAGATGCAAAATCTGGTATCAGTAATACGACCTTGAAGCCAATATCGATTGTAAACATGAATTGCTTCCCCAATGGACTTTCAGAAAGTAAATCTCCCGTGCTTTCCTGGTCTGTCCTAAACGTGACTCCAGACACACCGATATATGATAAACGTTTCAATGGTCTCTGAGTCGGCCAAGCAAGATAATATATTGTTTCAAACTGCACCGAGGTCTTTAAGGATAAAACCAGACGGAACACCCGGCACCAGCCTCGGTATCGGAAAAGGGAACTGTAAACAAAATCCTGTCGATCCTGTAGAAACCTCCTTCCTGCCATCTGAGAGTTTGTGACAACTTTCCCACAGACTACACACAAACACCATAAAGGAGGAGGTTGTAAAACATATTGAGCCCCACCCATTCTAGTTCATGTTCAAACATCTCATCAATGCACTTATCCCACACTATGGATATATCCATTAATGTGAGTAACCTTGGAGAGCTATAAAATAGGAAATGCAGTACTCCCTTTGGTCCATCAAGTTTGCTTCCCGATTCAATATAATGATGGCTGGCACTTTATTTCCACAGTGTACTCCTGCTCTCCCACCATCCCTTTACTGTCTCTAAATCCTTATTTATATGCAGTGTCTTCGCTAACAGGTGTGAGCGAATTCCCCAGGGCCACCAGTGTCTGAGTGCAGACATTTATTCTCATCTCAATGCAGAATGTCCTGCCTGTATCTAATACTTTAGCCCCGTGTTTTAGACATACCAGCCAGGGGAATTATTATTCCTGCTTCCAATCTGTCTCACCCTGTCAGAGTGTTATATATGTTACTGAGATCTCCACTCATTTTCCTAAAGCCTATGGAATACAGGCCCAGTTGCCCCAAAGTCTGCTCCCACAACAAGCCTGCCATCCCAGAGATCAGTCTGGTCATCCTTCACTGCTCTCCCTCAATGTCAGGTTTATCCTTTATTAAGTAAGGAGACCAAAACTGCACACAATACTGCCCAATGTTCAAAATGGGGTCCCAATAAGTCCTGTACAGCTGCAGTAAGAAACCCTTACTCCTGGACTCAAATCCCCCTGAAATGAAGGTCAATGCACCAGTTACCTTCCTAACTGCTTTCTGTTCCTGCAATATTGTTTTCAGTGATTGGTGTACAGGGAGATCCAGATCCTTTTCAATGTTACAACTCCCCCCTTGGAGGGTCTACGTACACTGGGCAGTGTGACAATTCCATTCCCAGTATTGACCTCTGGATTGAGACATCATTGTGCTGCAGGGACCTCGGAGGGCTGCTCAGAAGGAAACAACAAAAAGGAGCATGCATCGCTTTGTAGATCAACATGGTTCAAACATAGGCTGCCAATCTCTTGTTCCCACCAAAGGACACACCGTCATCTCTACCCACCTTGCTCTCCATTGCTGCGAATTTGCCCATTCACTCCACTTGTCGCACTCACCTTGGAGCTTTTTTACAACCTCCTCGCCCACTCACAATCCCTCTTCCTTTCGTGCTGTCAGCCGACTGGGATTCGATTCCCGCAACCAAATGTTTAATGCGAATTGTGAACAGCTGGGGCCCGAGCACCGATCCCTGCGATACCTCAGCAACCTTCCTCTGTTAATTATATTTTTCTGATTTATTTGTTTCGAGAATCTGGGTGTCACTGGCTGGGCTAGCATTTATTGCCTGTCCCTAGTTGCCCTTGAGCAGGTGGTGATGAGCTGCCTTGTTGAATTGCTGCAGTCCACCTGGCCCACAATGCCATTTGGGAGGGAATTCCAGGATTCTGACCTGGTGACAACGAAGGGACGGTGATATATTTCCAAATCAGGATGGTGAATGGCTTGGAGGGAGACTTGAAGATGATGGTGTTCCCATACATCTACCACCCTTGTCCTTCTGGATAGGCGTGGTCGTGAGTTGGGAAGATGGTGTCTGAGGATCTTTGGTGAATCATTTCAGTGCAGTTTGTAGATAGTAAAGCACTGCTGCTGTTGAGCGTTGATGGTGGAGCATTGTGGATGAAACGACGCTCAAACTGGCTGCTTTGTCCTGGATGTTATCAAGCTTCTCGACTGTTGTTGGGTCTGCAGTCATCCAGAAAAATGGGGAGTACTCTATCACACTTCTGACATGCATTATAGATAATGGACAGGCTTTTTGAAGTCAGGATGTGAATTACTCGCTGCAGTATTCCTAGCTTCTCACCTGCTCTTGTTTTTACTGTGTTTATTTGGCGAGTCCAGTGAGTTTCTGAGCATTATTATCCCCCAAGATTTTGATACTGGGGGATTCAGTGATGGTAAAACCATTGAATGCCAAGGGACAGCGATTAGATTGTATTTTAATGGTGATGGTCAGGGTCTGGCATTTGTGTAGCGTCAGTATTACTTACCACGTGTCAGCCTGGATACTGTGCAGAAATTGTCGCCTTTGGATATGGCCTGTTTCAGTATCTGAGGAGCCACAAATGCTGCTGAATGTCGTGCAATCATTGGCGAACAACCCCACTTCTGACATTATCATAGAGGGAAGCTCATTCATGAAGCAGCCCTGAAGAGATTTGCACCTAGGCCACTGTCTGAAGGATTCTTACAGCCTTGTCCTAGAGCTGAGTTGACTGACCTTTACCAACCATAACAATCTTCCTACGTGTCAGGTATGATTCTAATCAGTTGGGAGTTTGCCCCTGATACCTACTGATACCAGTGTTGCTAAGGCCCCTTGATGCCACACTTGGTCGAAGGCAGTCTTGTTGTAAAGGGCTGTCACTCTCACCTCACCTCTGGAATTCAGCTCTTTTGTCCATGTTTGAACCAAGGTAATGAGATCAGGAGCTGAGGAGTCCTGGTGGAGCTAACACTGGGCGTCATTGACCAGGTTATATCTGAGCATGTGCTGTTTGAAAGCATTGACACCTTCCATCACTTTACTGCTGATCGAGAGTGGACTGATGGGGTAGTAATTGGCCGGATTGATTTGTTCTACTTTTTACGTATAGGAGATAGTTGGATAATTTTCCACATAATCGGGTAAATGTCATAGTCGAAACGGTATTGGAACAGCTTTGCTAGGGCAGTGACAAGTTCTGGAACACAAGTTTACAGTACTATTGCCAGAATGTTGTCAGCATGTGTACCCTTTGGAGAATCCAGTGTCTCCAACGGAATCTGGATATCACGTGGAGTGAATCGAATTGACTGATGACTGGTAACTGAATTGCTGAGGACCACTGGAGGAGGCGGAGATGGGTCATCCACTCAGCATTTCTGACTGAAGATTGTTGCGAATGCATCAGCCTTATCTTATGCACTGAAGTGTTGGGCTCTTCCATCATGGAGGAAGGCGTTATTTGTAGAATCCCTTCTTCCAGTGAATTGTTTAATTGTCCCCAGCTTTTCTAGACTAGAAGAGGAAGGACTGCAGAACTTAGATATGATCCGTTGCTTGTGGGATCACTAACCTCTGTCTATCACTTCCTGCCTATCCTGTTTTGTGCATACGTTGCCCTGTTCGCTGGCGTCACCAGGCTGACATCTCATTGTCAAGTGTGCCAAGTTCCGCTCCTTCCCTCCTGCACACTTCATTGAACCAAGGTTGATCCTCTGGATTGATGGTAATTTTTGTGAAGGGGATATGCCAGGCCATGAGGGTGTGCAGGAGTACAATTCTGCTGCTATTGCTGACCCACAGCACTTTATGGAAATCCAGACTCGAGCTGCTAGATCTGTTTCAGTCTGTCTTATTTAGCACATGGATAGTGCCACTCAAAATGATGGAGGTTATTCTCAATGTGAATGTGTGGTTAAAAAGTGCTTGGACGAGCAATTGGAATTGTCATAGCATTCCAGATTATGGGCCTGGTGTCGGAAACTGGGACCAACATAGGTCGTGCTGTATTTCTGTTGGCACAGAGTCTGTAGTCATGTGAGTGTATGGTGTGGAAGGTCAATTATTGAGCAGCTGAAGTTGATCGGTTTCTAAAGAGTATATTCACAAGTGTTATAAGAGTGAACTTTAACAGCTTAGTAAATCATGTCAATGTGAGAAGTATGATAAAATAAGTGCAGCTTGCTTACAATCTGAAACCAGAGAATGGAGAATGTGGAACAGGGAAATGGCAGAACTATTAAACCACTACTTCAGTTCCATCTTCACAGAATATTCTAACAATACTAGGAAAACCAAGCCTGATGTGGGAAAATGATATAGTTCATCAAATAAAGAACATAGTAATTAAATGGTTTAGGAGAAATTGATAGGACTGAAAGTAATGGTCATAGACAATATCAACATAGATTTATGAAATGGGAATTATGATTGAGAAACAGATTGGGAGACAAATGAAAGAGAAGCAACGGAGGTAATACATTTGGATTTTCAGAAAAACGTTGGTAAAGTCCCAAGCCTAGTTTACAAAATTAAATCTTATTGGATTGGGGCTAATATATGGACATGTTTCTAGAATGGGCCAGCTGGCAGGAAACAGTGAATAGAAATAAACAGACTCGTCAAGCAACAGCCTGACATTGTCTGTAAAGTATGATTCTGTGAGTATGACTATGTCCCAGACATCCCATCACCTTCCCCAGACATCTCTTGTCTCACCAGCAGGACAGACATAGCAGAAATGGCGGCACAGTGGGATACAGTTGAAAGGGAATTGCTCTGGAATTCCTCAATAGTGACTCTGTATCTCATGAAGTCTCATGGCGTTAGGTTACTAATGGGAAAGAAAACCTCCTGCTGATTACCATGTGCCAGCCTCTCTCAACTGATGAATCAGAACTCCTCCTTGCTGACCAACACTTGGAGGAAACACTGACGGTATATCGCAAAATGAACTCTGGGTGGGCGAGCTCAATGTCCACCACCAAGTGTGTGGTAAAGCGCCAAGCCTAGTTTGCAAAATTAAATCTTAGTGGATTGGGGCTAATATATGGACATGTTGCTAGAATGGCACAGCTGGCAGGAAACAATGAATAGAAATAAACAGACTCGTTCAGCAACAGCCTGACATTATCTGCAAGGTATGTTTCTGTGATCATCTCGCCACATCATTTATGCTCTTCTTCGGATCTTCTGTTATGCTGTGGATTAGAGAAGGACAAAGATCTTTCAACAACACTGTGTATGTCCCCTGAGACTGCTGTAACCTGGTTGGGAGCCTTACAGCAGGCTGGTAAAGCATTGCTGCTGCTGCTGCTGTACAGGGTCTGAGTGAGATCACATCTGGTGTAGTTTATACAGATTTAATCTCCTCACTGAGGAAAGGATATTGTTACATTCGAATAGATGGTACTCTCAACTGATTCCCGTAATGAAGGTGTTAAGCTATAAGGAAAGGATCATCAGGTTGAGTTTAGAAGAATGAAAGATGATCATATTTTTACATCGAACACTGGAAGGCGTCAGTAATAGAAGCCAATTACGCAACAATTGGAGGAATCCATTCCACTTCTCCAGCGTGATACACAGGAACAGCAGAAGGGTATTCACGCCTTTGACCCTTTTACAACAGGACAGAACAAGGTTATACAGCCCTGGAGCATGATATAAGGTTAAAGGAGAAGGCCAATCAGCCCCACGATTCAAAACACTGGACCCAGATTAGGCCATGATGCACCATTATCCTGTTACACAGCAACAGGATCAGTCCATTCAGCCTCCTCAAGTCTGCAACACAGCAACTGGAAGAGGCCACACAGTGACTGGAGATTTGGAAAACAGGAGGTCATTCAGCCCCTCCGATCCTTTGTAGGGGAATTGGACAAGGATACAAAGTATCTGAGACTTTTTTGAATGAGAAAGTTGGAGGTAATTCAGACACGTGTCTGTTGTATGGGAACATAAAACCAATCACTCCCTCAGTTCCATCTCAGGGATGCATGAGGAGACCATTCAGTATTTCCAGGCTATGATGGAAGAATATGAGAAAATCCATCATCCCCTCAAAATATTCCACAGCAACAGGAAGATTCCATGATCTCCCAACACTCTAACAAATCAACATGAGGAGATCATTCAGCCCAAATAGATGAGAATACAGGAAAACCAGAAAGACGTCAGCCCATTGATTATGTATACCAGCAGGATGATGAATCCATTCAGCCACACATGTCTCTTACACAGCAATTTGAGCATATTCCTTAAAAACGTGTGCCAGTTAAACAGGAATTCATAGAAAACGTAAATGTTTTCAAAATGGAAGAACTTATAATAACTATTTACATTAGGGAGTAAAACGTAACGATAAAACCATTGTAATTTAATGCAAATTATTAGAATCCATTGTTAGGACATTTGCAAAGGTAAACCACAATCCATCACGGTTTTACGAAGGATAAACCGAGTATGAATTGTTTGCTTGAGTTAATTAAGGATGTGACAAACAAGGTGGATCGTAGGGTTCCTGGAGATGGAATTTATCTGGTCTTCCTTCAGGCATTGGATATGTCGCTTCTCCAAAGAGAAAAGGGTAAGATTAGACAACATGGGTTTAGGAATAATGTATTAGCTTGGATGGAGGATTGGTTAACAAACAAAATGCAGTCAGATGGAATAAATGTGTCATTTTCTTTTGGTAAATGCAACTTACGGGGTGCCATAGATTTCAGTACTCATGCCTCAACTATTTGAGTTCGATATTATTACTCGGTTGACGGGATGGAAAATACTACTTTCAGAGGACACCAATATTGGTTCGAAATTACTTCGGAATGAAGATGGAAGAGATATAAAAATAAATATGGATAGATTGGTCAAATGGGCCAAAATGTGGCAATGAAAATTACATTGTAAAAATATGGGTTATTCAAGTTGGCCAGCGTAATAGAAAGGCAAATTATTATCTAAAGGATAGAAACTTTAAAGTTCTTTGGAGCAGAAGGATACGGGTGTCCGCTTTCATATCACAGAAAACCTGTATGCGGGTACTGCAAGTAATGAGAAATGCAAGCATAATCTCAGTGTTTATTAGGAAAATGACAAAGTAGAAAGGTAGAGTGTGTTACTGTAGCTATGGAAGATATTCGCGAGGCTGCAACTGGAGTATATTTGGGTGCGCTGACTTATGGAAGGATGCATTTACATTTGAGGCAATTCAGAAGAGGTTCATTAGATTGATTCCAGAGATGAAACATTTGTCGAATGAAGAGAAATTGAGAAGTTCAGGCCTATATTCTCAAGTTTATAAGAATGAAAGGAGATATCATTGAGGTCTGTATAATATTAAGAGTAATTGAAAGTGTAGATGTGAACTGGATATCTTTTTCAGGTGGGGCAATCTGAAGCAAGAGAGCAGAGTGTTAAGATGGAGAGATGGCAGGAAAGTGGAACAGAGGCCTCAATGACATCAGACATGATTGCATTCAATGGCGAAGCAGAGGTGACATCAGCTATGCTTGTATTCAATGGCGGAGCAGAGATGACATCAGCCATGATTGTATTCAATGGTGGAGCAGAGATGACATCAGACATGCTTGTATTCAATGGTGGAGCAGAGATGACATCAGCCATGATTGCATTCAATGGTGGAGCAGAGATGACATCAGCCATGATTGTATTCAATGGTGGAGCAGAGATGACATCAGCCATGATTGCATTCAATGGTGGAGCAGAGATGACATCAGCCATGATTGTATTCAATGGTGGAGCAGGCGACCACCAATGGGTTCTCAACTAGTTACAATCTATATCAATGATCAGTGGGATGGAACAGATGTACTGATACTGAGTTTGGTGATGCCGCTGTGTTAAGGAAGAGATTACATTATCAAGAGAGGGTGGAGAGTCTGCAAATAGATACAGAGTGGTAAAATCAATGGGTAATCGTTTGGCAGGTGGAATATAACATGATATAACCTGTCATTTCACTTACAGGAATAATGGGAGGCAGTATGTTACCGAAATGGAGAGGGATTAAAGGACTTAATGATACTGTGTACTCGGGGGGGGGGGGGGGGGTGGTTGCGGGGGTGTTCAGACCCGTTCAGACAGGGGAGGTTTTGTTCCATCTCCGATCGTCTGCTCTTTGACGCTCCAAGTGACCCCATTGCTCTCTGTACACATGGAATATTTTGTTGTGGTTGGTTGGTGGTGGGATGATGTTTTGAAATGTGTATCGGGGGACGGCCTTTATCCAAGATACATTCATTCCTTTCTACAAGGAGACCGAAGACGATGGGAATGGCTGCCTGCTTCTGAATGAAGGAACTGTGGCTGCTGGCAGGACATGGGTATTCACCAACATGATGCACTGTGTAAGGACACACTGCAACATTAATAGAGCGAGATCTCCTTCAGTTCCTCTACCTCTCCCCATTGACATGAGTACTCCGAATATGACACGTACACCATTCGGAATCCCACTATACTGGGAAAATAAGGATACACCCGATATCTCCCTGCTGTTGGAGAAGCAATGTGCTTACCTAATCCACCATATACATCCTCTGTCACCGAATGGTGACATTGATATTGAGATACTGGGAGGTGATTGATATGTCACCCACTCCTGCCTGGAAACTTCCGGATCATAGAAGCTGCATGGAACTGTGACCCTAACAGCCACTGACAGTACTGTCCTCCCTCTGGTATGAAGCTGCAGGTCGCGTAGAAGGAGGTGACACCATTCTATGAGCAGTTCCTTGTTCAATCAGGATCTCCTCACACTCTGATCCTAGCTTAAATGGAGCTTGGGAAGCTGGTCCTGGAAAACCCGGGATGAATACAGCAGATCGCGTTCCCGAGATACGCACACTCCGTGGTTTCAGAGGTTCCCCGCTCTGCAGCCTCTGCTTCATTTGTTGTTCATGTTGCAGGCTCAGATTTTGTAGCTACGGTCCCCATGCTGCATCCAGAGTTGGTCACCAAACCCTCAGGTCTCCCTGAATGTCTGAGGCAGCTTCCAGCACAACCTCCATTAAACCATCCTCAGAGCGTACATTAAATTTTCAATTACTGGAGTCAGTCAGAAACCCCTCAGCTACAAGTGTTGTGGACCAGACCAGATCCCCGCAAAATATTTCAAGAAGCCCGCTTAGACGCAAACCTTTCCTTATTTTGAATATAGATGTGAAGTGTGCGTTCCAGATATGTTGTGATTGGACAAACCACTCGACATTAAGCAAAATATAATCTATTCATCTGCTTTAATTAAAACACAATCAAAGAAAATACCATGTTGGGAGAGCTTATATGTTGGAACATTCACACAAACAATAGATACCGTACCTTCTTGGTTGACACCGCTTGGCAAAAAGATTTATTCAAATACAGATCCTTACGGCAGTTTTCTGATCCAGGAGGAAACAATGTCAAAAGAGATCTCAGAGAGAAAAGCAGCTGGGGATCATTTATTGAAACTTCCAACCCTTCTGGGATCCCCAGCAGCTTCTGAATGCTGCAGCTAAAAACAAAACGAGAAACCTGGTCTGGGAAAGCTGGCCACTGCCCTTCCATTGTTACCACCGTTTTAATAAAACCTAAAGGCCTCCTCAGTTATTTACTTAAACTGTTTTCAGACAGCAGTTCCACACCTCTTCCTTTAAAACCTCTCTACAAAAAAATCAAGGAAAAATAACCTTTTTACAGTGATAGTATCCTCACGACTTCACCTTTCATATAATGATCCACCAATATACAAAGTTGGGTTCATTTTAGAAATCCTAATCTTCCTCTATTAGTAGACTGCAATGCATAGATATTATATTGACTCTGAGCATACAAATGTTCACAACTAGTTCCGATTTGAGTCATTTTACTCCTTCCACAGAATGCCTTTGTCTTTCTTCATCCAAGTCTCCACAACGTGTCAAAACTTAGGTTTTCTCGCCCTGCCACCTGTATAATTACAAATTGCATGGCACCAATAATAAGCTCAATTGAAACAGATCAGCATTTTTCTCCCTAAACGTCTCCAAAAACTTTAAGGGGACACGATCAATGATAAAGATTTGTCTCATGTATGTTATTCGCAATTTACATGCTGGATAGTTGGAAAGCCAACATCAAGCTCAAGGCCTCCTTCCCCATTGTGGAATAAATCTGTTGATGTTTCCACTGAACACTCCAACCACACGTTACATAATGGAGCACTTCTCATCTCTCCACTAGTCCTTCTGATTGACATAGCTCCTCATGTCTCAGCATAAAAGAATTACATACTTCTCTACCTCTTAATGCTATAACCTGTTTACCTGCTACTCCTGGCCAATGCCAGTAAACCTTACTTTCACAGGTATATGTTTTAAGAAAATCTCGCACATTCTTCACAATCTTTCACAGAAAACAAACTTTGATTTCTGAACCCAATCATCATCAGCCATATCAGCTTCTAATCTAGCCATTGTTACTCTCTGCTCTTCCACACGAGTTCTCACGACTGCAGGAAGTGAATTGTTGAACTTCTCAAAATAAGAATCTCTCTAAGAGCATCATGGATTTGTTCTGTTTTAATACCCTTACCCACCTTTCAAAATTACTTTGTTTGATTCTTTCAAACTCAATGCGCCTTTAAACCGGGACACTTTTTTAGATTTCTGAAATGCCGTCTGTCGGCTTCTGGAACAAGCTCATATGCACTTCAGATGGTGTTCTTCACCTCCTCATACTGGCCCGATTCCTCCTGATAGTGATGCAAATACCGACCAACTTTGTTTTGATCAACTAACTCCACATGGTCACTGGCCACTGCTTTGCTTTAGCCACTTTTTCAAATGAACTTCAAAAGGCTTCCCCATCATTCTCATCAAATTTAGATAATGCCTGAATGTATTTAAACAGAACCCCATCAGGCTTTTGGCTACTATAGGATTGATCAACCTTACTAACCTCCTCATCCTGTTTATGGTCTACCTTCATCTCTGCCCTCTATGTCAACTTTCCTCTCTAATTGTTAACTTTTTAAGTTGAAACTCTGCTCTTCTTCTCTAATTTTCTCTCTTTCTTCTTCATTTCCTTTATTTTATTCCTACTTTTCATCATAATTCAAACTGTTTCAATTCCTTCTCATGTTCAAAGTGCCTCTTTTGAAAATGAGTTCTATCCATTTCCAAAGAGTCTGATGGTGGTTCCATCAAACGTAATTGCCGAGCTATAGCTGTAATTATCTCTCATTTTCTCACAGACAAACACAACCCCAACTCCAGCTTGGCTGTCAATTCCTACAGCTTTGCCTTCCTTACCTTTTGTAAAGCCCCCAACTTCACTTCTTCCACACCCAGAGAACTCTTAGTGACTGAAAGAATCTTTATTCACAAAACACTTTTAACCAAATGAATTCAACATCCACAACAAAAGACACTGACAACCACCATATGTGCCAATAGTCTCCCGATGCATATTCTCCAGTGTCTGCATGAGCTTATTTTGCATTCTCTGGTTTCCTCCCACAACCAAAAGATGCACATGTCAGGTGAATTGGCCATGCCAAATTGTTTGTAGTTTTCAGGGATGTGTGGATTAGGAGCTTTTGTCTGGGTAAATATATAATAATAGGGGAGAGGAATGGGTCTGGGTAGGTTACTCCACGGAGGGTCGGTGTGGACTTGTTGGGTCGAATGGCCTGTTTGCACACTGTAGGGATTGTAAGTCTAATCCCAATTTGGTGTTACCGATTTAGAACCTGACAAGAGACCCCATTTTGCTATAGACCAACCAGACTGTCTCAAACTATTTTAAGAAGGTAGCTTGGATGCCAACCTTTTCTTAATTTAAAGGTAGATGTGAAGTCGAAGTTCCAAATGTGATGCTACTAGTCAAACCACTCACCATTAAGTAAAACACAATATATTTAAACACTCTAATGAAATCTATTCAAAATGAAGAGGAATTTAGAATAATTTAACAGTTGGAAACCTTAAACGAATAATGGATACATTACCTTCCACAAATGAACTGTTACAATATACTAACATCACATAAACACACTCCTTGGCAAAAAGGAACATTCAGACATACATTCTCACATACAGTTCTCCAATCTAGGAGGAAACAGCATCAAGTCAGGTTTCAGAGAGAGTAGGAGCTATGGATCAGTTACTAGGCCAGTGTTACAACTATTTAATAAAAACCCTAAAAGCGTCGTAAGTTATTTACTTCAGCCGTTTTCAGTAGGCAGTTTGTCCGTTAAGATCTCTTATTTAAAAAACGGAGAAAATAATCTTTTTTTTTAAAGTGACAGCATTGTCACACCATTTAGATAGCTGGTCCACTACTTAAGGGGCTTCCTCATACTACTGATCGCAAGGTCACCTGAGAGGGACCAATACAAGTACAGACTAAGTTACAAGGATGCGTCTCATAACTTCTGAAACAAGCCTGTCCATGGACCATCACATGGGACATACCGGGAAGTGAACAACAGCCTGACACACACCATTTCACTGTTTCTGAGCTTCACAATGCCAGCACTCTATACACTAGGGAGCAAAAACCCAAGGCCAGGAAAAGATACAGAGGGACAGAAAGATTCATATTAAAAACAGAAACAGACAGTTGATTAACTGAAAAGATGTTGTGGAAATATGGGGAAAATGACTGGGCAGTGGGACTAACCGGAGAAGAGAGATCTTCGAGAGTAAAATTACAAGAATGAGATCATGCTAGTGTATTGCTCAGTAAACTGCACTAACTGCCAAACATAGAGGGTATTGCAAACTTTACTATCATATGCTAACTATACTCACGTCAGATTACTGCCTACAATGGGAAGGTTTGGTGTGTGTGTGTGTGTACTTGGCGTGGTTGAATGCGAAATTCATTGTTTGAGAAGGAACGCACATTGAGGAAACTATTTTAAATACGAACAACTGGAAGGCTTTTTGTTAATCGACAGAGAAAGAGTAAGAGAAGTTTCATGGACAGATGAGATAAAGTGTTTGAGAATGTTTAAATAAAGTCATTGCCAGACACAATAGCAATATACATCGGCGTGCACATGAATGACAGTTGGATGGGAGTTTGGTGTGATTTAGAATCAGACTTGCTTGGGCAGGTTTGAAGCCGGGAGCGTCAGCAGAAGATTATTGGCTTCTTTAAGACTGCACATTATAGCTCAAGGTTCAAACAGCAGATGGAATAAGCCAATGAGATATATTCTGGAGTGGTGAGTATTTCAAGTTGGAAATGGTCAGGGAATGGTGTCAAGAATTAATACATAATCAAAGGGATCTCCCACAGTTGTGGCTTGTCTGCTTTAGCCGAAGATATTGGCCAGGGATGGGATAGAAACAGTGGAAGGAACTGGAGTTTGTAACCAGAACAGTAGAGAGCTGTTAATATTTAAGTAACAAAGGCAATGATACATTGAATTGTGGTTCTCCGCTGGAACTGAGTAGGTCAACATAGAGACCCATGAATAACATTGCCAGAGCAGAGAGGGAGACGGTAATTGAACACCTTCATTGATGTAGTTAGTGGTGGTCTGGAGTGTGAATATCTGGATTGAGAGTTTCAACAGGAACATAATAGTGACAAGAAGTGTAGACGATATAAAAGAAGTGTAATACAGTCATAACCGGTTTATAGAGAAAGAAATCTGGACAGTGACACTTATCAGGAACACCAACGATAGCTACAACAACATTTGAATGGGAACCGCCCAACAATTAACAAACAGGAGTGTTCCCTTCCAGTTGGGGAACACTTCAGTGGTCCAGGACATTCAGTCTCGGACCTTCTGGTGACCATCCTTCAAGGTGGACTTCGGGACAGGCAGCAGCGAACAGTGGCTGAGCAGAGGCTGATAACTAATTTTGGGACCCATAGGGAGGGCCTCAACCGGGACACTGGGTTCACGTCACATTATAGATGACCACTATTGCACTGTACACACACACACACACAGGCACTCCTATACACACACATGCATACGGACACACATGTACACGGACAAGCACATATACACTCACACACACCCTTACAGACACCCACACTCAGACAGTCACCTGATCAGAGACTTAGACAGCTCTACACTCATGCACACACATATACACTCTCTCTCACTGATACTCAACCCTCCCCCACCCCAGCCACGCACACACACTCCCACATGCACCCCCTCACAGACATAAGACACTCTACATCACTACACACACATATACACTCCCTCTCACACTCACAACCCCCAACCAAGACAAACACACACACACAAACAGACAAAGACCCACATGCACACATACATTTTATGGGGTGAATTTGTGCTTGCAGAGTTACATTGTACTTTGCTCAAAAATTACATGAATTCATACTGAGCTCAAAAACTGTACGAATTCATGTAAAACTCTGCTATCTCACTTTTCAGATTAGAATCCATCTAAACATTATGGAATAGACAGAGAACACAGGGGGTGAACACCTTCAACATATTGTCTAGCTATCACTCAATGTTAAAGTTAACCTGAGAATGCAACTTTAAAAGAAAAAGGTTTTGTGATTTACACATGAAAGAATTAAAACTATCATGGTATTCGAACAGATGAATGACTCAACAGACAATCAATGTATTTTTCAATGTTTAATTTCAATCACCCTGTAAATTTTTGCTTTAAATTCTGTGCCTTAGAAGTGTGTCCTCCACTATCACCTGATGAAGGAGCGGCGCTCCGAAAGCTAATGTGCTTCCAATTAAACCTGTTGGACTATAACCTTGGTGTTGTGTGATTTTTAACGTTGTACACCTCAGTCCAACACCGGCATCTCCAAATCATGACTAAACAAACAGGCTCAGTTAACCAGTTCCACACATCACTTTCCATATCACTATAACATGGAACATTTACGGGGTTTGGATGGAATGGATGAGGATTGCTGAGGGATGGACCATAAATCTTTAAACCTTTTAAATCTTTTTTTAAACGTGTATATGAGAGTATTAACAGGACACTGCAGGGGTCTATATATGTTCCGCTCTGTTTATGAAATGAGGCAATTATAAAATAACAGATCGGTTGCATAAAAAAAAAACTCGGGTGGGTATGTTTCTAGATACCTGAACACAAACTACGGTACTTATTGACCAGTGTGAGGCTACTCATGGTTTTAATGCCCTGTTATTAAATCCTTTCATAACCTTGAGACAGAGCATGGAGACTGCTGCTCTGGAACAGGCCAAAACAATTCTGTTCCTATGGGCCTCTTACAGAGGGATAGGAGAAGGCCATTCAGTGCTGTTGGAGCCTCGTGTGAAGCGCTGCTTTGATGTTTCTTCCGGTATTTATATTGGTTTGCTCTTGCCGCTTCTGGGTGTCAGTTTCAGCTGCAGTGATTTGTATGTGGGGTCCAGGTCGACGTGTCTGTTGATGGATTTTCTTGCCGTTTCCGGGTGTCAGTTTCAGCTGTAGTGGTTTGTATATGGTGTCCAGGTCAATGTGTCTGTTGATGGAGTTTGGGGATGAATGCCATGCTTCTAGGAATTCTCTGGCTGTTCTCTGTCTGGCTTGTCCTACGATAGTGGTGTTTTCCCAGTCAAATTCATGTTGCTGGTTGTCTGAGTGTATGGCTAGTAGAGATAACCGCCTAACCGCTGAAGCTAACCGCTTCAGCGCAACATATGAACAACTCCGGTTCCTCCATGAATGCAGAAAAAATCAAATCCTTCCACAATGTGTCAAGTACAGACCTCCAGTAAATAACCCACAAGCCAGGGAAACAGCCATGAAGAACGGATTCAGGATGGTCCAGGTAATGATCAATGACGCTCACAACCGACTGCACAGATACAAGCATGGAATTGCGCGCCAAAAGTCGTTAATTTCAAAAACCACTAATCAGGAATGGACCCGGACCATAGAACAGGCTATCACTATAGGACAGAACAGGACAACACTCCGCAAAAAAACAGCACTAAGAGAAAAAATGGACAAACTAACACACAAAAAGGAGGACACTACAACACACAACTGGGTTAAAAACCTCTCCCACAGACAGCTCACAGACATGGAAAGAACTATACTGGCCAAGGGACTCAAATACAACCACAGGGATGCCAACACAGCAGACTTCCTAGCAGCACTAGAAAGCACACTCAGGAACAATGGACTGACAGAAGAGACACAACAAACAGTGAGACAAACGGTAGTACCCATGATGGTAAGAAAACGACAAACACATAACCTCAACACCAAGGAGAGGGAAGCACTGAAAGCACTGAAAAATGACAAAAACATAATCATACTACCGGCAGAATGACGGTCATCCTAGATAAATCAGACTACATCAGTAAAGCACAACAACTACTCGCAGACACCAACACCTACCAAATGAAGGATTCCGACCCCACACCACAACTCACCAATAGAATAAACAACACACTAAGGAATCTACAAAAAAACGGACAGATAACCAAAGCGGACCAGCAAAGAATGAAACCTGAAAGCAACAACACCCCCAGATTCTATGGACTACCCAAAGTACACAAACCAGACATCCCACTCAGACCCATAGTATCACTACCAGGGACACCAGCATACAAACTGGCCAAAGAACTACAACAAAAACTGAAACTCCTAGTCAGCGGATCCAAACACTCCATACAATCAACACAGGAATTCTTGGACGTCATCAGGAATACACACATAGACAAAGAAGAAACCATGGTATCATTCGACGTGACGGCACTGTTCACTTCAATTGACAAAACCCTAGCCAGAGAAACAATAGCCAACCTACTGGACATACATAACAGAACACAGGAGGCCGAACCTATCAACAAGGACGGCATACTTAAACTACTGGACCTGTGCCTCACCACACACTTTACATTCAACAATCAGATATACGAACAAATCGACGGAACACCCATGGGATCACCAATCTCGGGACTCATAGCAGAGGCAGATATGCAAAGGTTAGAACATACAGACATACCACAAATCCAACCCAAACTCTGGATCAGATATGTTGATGACACCTTTGTAATCATCAAAAACACAGATATAGAAAAAAAACACACCGAATCATCAACGCCACACTCACAGGAATCCGATTCACACGAGAAGAGGAAAAGGATAGCCAACTCCCATTCCTAGACGTGTTAGTAGAGAGAACACCCAACGGAGAATTCACCACAAGGGTACACAGGAAACCAACACACACAGACCAAGTCTTAAACTATGAAAGTAACCACCCCAACACACACAAACGAAGCTGCATCAGGACACTATTCAAAGGGGCCACAACACACTGCAGTACACCAGAACTGCGAAAAGAGGAAGAGGAACATCTATACAAGGTATTCGCCAAAAACGGATACCCACGCAACTTTATCACCAGATGCCTAAGAGATAGACCGAGGAACGAGGACATGCCACAACCAAAAGGACTAGCCACTCTACCATACGTCAGGAGCGTCTCAGAACTGACAGCCAGACTACTGCGACCCTTAGGACTCATAACAGCACACAAGCCAACATCCACGCTCAGCCAACAACTCACTAGAACAAAGGACCCAATACCCAGCATGAGCCAAACTAACGTAGTTTACAAAATACCATGCAAGGACTGCACAAAACTCTATATAGGACAAACAGGAAGACAGCTAACAATCCGCAGCCATGAACATCAGCTAGCCACAAAACGGCACGACCAGCTATCTCTACTAGCCATACACTCAGACAACCAGCAACATGAATTTGACTGGGAAAACACCACTATCATAGGACAAGCCAGACAGAGAACAGCCAGAGAATTCCTAGAAGCATGGCATTCATCCCCAAACTCCATCAACAGACACATTGACCTGGACACCATATACAAACCACTACAGCTGAAACTGACACCCGGTCCGGCAAGAACAAACCAATATAAATACCGGAAGAAACATCAAAGCAGCGCTTCACACGAGGCTCCAACAGCACTGATGATGTTCCCTAGCCAGGGAACGAAACGTTTGCAGCAAAAACTTCCAGCTCGGCGAGCAGAACCACAACAACGGATACCCGAACTACAAATCTTCAATCAGATTTTAAGGCCATTCAGCCAATATTAGCCTGTTGCAACTTGAAAGAGGTGGAAATCTAGAATATTGGCACATTTTGCAGACAGAATCATTCAAATCGAAGAGATGTGTCGCTGCAGCTGTATGAGGTGTTACTGGGAGGGCACCTGGAGTACATTGTGTTGTTTGTGTTTCTGTAACTGAGAAGGCATGGACCTCCATCAGATACAGTTTAATGGCTGCTCGTAATCCACGGTTTGCTATCTCATTTAATGTCTCGGGTCTGTTACACAAGGACAGGAGGAGGCCTTTTAGCCTCTCCAGTCTATTACACAGGGCCACAAGGAGCCCCTTCAGCCTCTCGAGCCTGTTCCAGAGGGACAGGAAGTGTTTATTTAACTTTCAAGTCCGTTAGGCATAAATATTAATTTTAAGTTAGTTTTGGAATAGGAAAGACCTGATGTAAACATTAAAGTTCTAACTTTTAACAAGGCCAATTTTAAAAGTGTTAGGCGATTCCTGTGAAAGGCTGATTGGAATATCCTATTCACAGGTAAAGGGATGGTTGGAAAATGTAAGGCTATCAAAACGTGGTTTCATAGAGTCCAGAGCCAACGTGTTCCCATTAGTGAGAGGGGCAAAGCTGGTGGGTGCAGGGAATGCTGGATGGAAAGATATATGGATGCTCTGGTCAAGATAAGTAAGGAGGCATATGTTAGGTAAACAGAGCTGAAATCAAATGAATCCCGAGAGATGTATAAGGGCAGCAAGCGTATATTCAATGGAGAAATTGGGCCAGAAAAATGTGGACAAGAGATGGCTTTAGAAATAGGGTTAATGAGGCATTGAAGAAATTCTACAAATCCTTTTATGACAAAAGATTAATTAGGGAGAGAATAGGGCCCCGTATAGATCAGTAAGGCTACCCATGTGTGGAACCACATATACGTGGTTGGAGGGATACTAAACAAGTATTTCTCCTCTGAGTTTAATGTGGAGAGTTTACAAGAGCGAGAGAATGGAATGAAGAAATATATAATGATAACTTGAAAAGTGTCTATATTACAAGTAGGTGTTGGACATTTTAAAACACATAAAGGTGGACAAATCCCTGTGACCTGAGCAGTTGTTTCCCAGATATTCGTGGGAAGCTAGGAAATCGATTGCTCAGCATTTTGCTGATTTATTGGTAACATCGATTTCCACAGGTGAGGTGTCAAAAGACTGGAGGGCTGCTAATATAGTGTCATTATTTAAGGAAGTAAGGAAAAGTATAGGTAACTATAGATCGATGAGCCTGATGTTAATGGTGACTAAATTGTTGGAGGGGATTTCGAGGAAAAGGATCGATATGCATTTGGAAATACAAGGGCTGAAGAGGGCTTTGTACATTAGAGATCATGTCTCACTGACTCAGTGGAATTTTTTGAGGAAGTGATGAAGATGATTGATGACGGCAGGACAGTGGATGTTGTGTTTATGCAATTCAGTAAGAAAACCTAAATGTTAGACTGGTTAACAAGGTCAGACTGCCTGGGCTCCAGGGAGACCTCGCCATTTAGATCCAAAATTTTCTTGAATATTGGAGACAGAGCGTGACAGTGGACATCTGTTCATTAAACATGGAGACCTGTGACCAGTGGGACTTGGAGACCTGTGACCAGTGAGACATGGAGACCTGTGACCAGTGGGACATGGAGATCTGTGACCACTGGCGTGCCGCAAAGATCAACAGTGGGTCCACTGTCTTTTGTCACGTATACAAATCATTTGCATTTGAGTATATGAAGTATGATCAGTAAGTTTGTAGATAATACCAAAGTTGTTGGTGTAGTCGTCAGTGAAGAATGATTTCTCAGACTATAATGGGACTTTGCGGCGGTGAACCAAGGAGTGGCAGATGGAGTTTATTTTCGATAAATATAAGATGTTGCATTTTGACAAGAAAAAATCAAGGCAAGACATGTAGGTAGGGTCCTGTCGAAAGCTGCCAATCAAGGAGAACTCCATCGAAATTATCGAAACCCTACAGTGAGGAAACACCTATTCGGCCCATCGAGGCCACACCGAACCTCTAAACGGTATCCCACTGGACAAACCCCTACCCTATCCCTCTGAGCCTCCTTTTCCCATGGCTAATCCACCTCGCCTGGGTAGTTTAGCTATTTAACATGGCCAATCTACCCTTATCTGCATATCTTTATACTGTCGGAGGAAAACATAACATCTGGAGAAAACTCATGCAGTCATGGGGAGAATGTGCAAACTCCATACAGGCAGTCATTCAAGGATGGAATTAATCCCAGATTGTTGTGCTCTGAAGCAGCAATGCTAGTCACTGAGCTACTGTGTCACCTGGTGGTGCAGGTTCTCTGCTCCTTGGAAGTGCCATCGCAGGTAGATAGTGTAGTGAAGAAGGCACTTCGTGATCTTCCCTTTGCTGGTGCGTGCTTTGAGTCTAAACATTTTCACGACATGTTGCATCTGTACTGGACATTGGTTTGGCCACTTTTGTAATACTGTCTTTAATTCTGGTCTCCCTGCTGTCGGAAAGGTGTCAAACTTGAAAGGGTACAGAAGAGATTTAAAAGAATGTTGCAGGTGTTGGATGGTTAGAGTTACAGGGAGAGTTTGAATAGGCTGGGGCTATTTTCAAGTGTTGAGGCTGAGGGGTGACCTTAAAGAAGTATATAAAATCATGAGGAGCATACATAAGGTAAACAGTCAACGTCTTTTACCCAGGTTAGGCGAGTCCAAAATTAGAAGACAAAGGTTTAAGATGAGAGGAGAAAGATTTAAAAAGGGAGATGGGGGACAACGTTTTCACACAGAGACTGCTGTGGTATGGATCGAGCAGCCAAAAGAGGTGGTGGATGCAGGTCAAGTTACACCATTTAAAAGGTATTTGGATGCATATATGAATGGGAAGTTTTTAGTGGGAGATGGGCCAAGTGTTGGCAAGGGGGACGAGATTACTTTAAGATATTTGTTCGGTATTTTTCTGTGCTGCGAATCTCTGAGATTCTATTGCCTTTTGAGTGTATAATACAGGGACAGGAGGAGGCTATTCAGCTTCTGAATTCTGTCAGTCAGCTTGTTTTCTCAATTGCAGAGAGTAAAATACAAAAATACATCATTCAGATTTTTGAAGGTGTTTTACAGAAACAGGAGAAAGGCTTTTATTCAAGAGAAGCTGTGAGGAATGTGAAGAGTCCATTAAGGCCCTCAACTCCATTCCACAGGAGCAGCAGGTGAGCACAGAGATGGTGGAGCCTGTTATTCAGTAGCAGGAGGGAGACATCTACTATCGCAAACCTTGGATTAGGAGGTAGTCATTCAGCTGCCCAAGATTGGGACACAGGAACAGGACGCAGTCATTCAATTGCTTGAGACTGGGACACAGGGACAGGAGGGAGTCACTCAGAGCTAGACACGGGGTCCCAGGGAAATCTGGAGGTTAGTGAGGCCCCAGCATACTGAAAGCAAGGACAGCAGGAGGTGACTCTCTCCCCACCAGTATGGGACACGGGGAGAGAAGGGGAGTTTGCTTGGAACAAACAGAAATATATGAATAAGTTGCATTGGTGGTCCATTCAATCCTGCCCCACAATTCACGAAGACCACGGTTGATCTGATTGTGATTCCTTCATTCCATTTTACGGAGACTCCCCTCTCTGCAGCCTCTGCTCCATTTGTTGGTCATTTTGCAGACTCAGATGCTGCAACAACACTCACCGTGACTCATCCAGAGGGATGGGTCTAACAGGATGAGTCAGGATTTGAAGGGTCCAATCACAAGAATGAAAACACGAAATAAAGGTATTGTCAGATGTTTAGTACTCTCACATTCGCAATCCAACTCACATAACCAACCCATCCATTACATATTCAGGATGGAGACTGTGTAGTTCCACAGCAGGTTAGGCAGCATCCTAGGAACAGAAATTCGACGGTTCGGGCCAGAGCCCTTCATCAGGAATCATTCCTGATGAAGGGCTCTGGCCCGAAACGAGGAATTTCCTGGTCCTAGGATGCTGCCTAACCTGCTGTGCTTTAATCAGCAACACATTTTCAGCTCTGATCTCCAGCATCTGCAGACCTCACTTTTTACACTCTGTGGATCCGGCTAGTGTAGAGCTGTGTGCAACCCAGCAATATCCACAGTGAAACTCTGTGAAGCCCACACCAATGCTTGATCTATAATCATGGGCCAAATGTTCAGTGTGGGGAGCTGTGCAGTCCGCACTGGCTCATTCATATATAAGCCCAGGCTGTTGCATTGTTCAGGAACTCTGTGTTAGATCACTGCCCAGTGTGGGGAAACATGCAGCCCATGCTGGACGTGACAGAATGTGCAGTTCCCATCCATTTACAGCTCCATATCTCCACTGTACCTTGATAAGTAGTGCTGCAAATGTGAATATCACTGCGGGGGAGAGATGTAAATGGAAACAATTTAAATACCAATGGTTCTGATAAAGGCGCATATCACTCAAGTATTTAATGATGAAATAACTGAGATAATATCCAATGAGGTTTTGAGAACTGGGCAATGAAGTAAACGCGGGATGGTGACGTTATAGTGGTTGCATTATAAGCCTGTAAATAATCAATGGGAATTAGAGGAACAAATATGCAGGGAGACTGGCGAGACTTGCAGGAGCAATCGGGTTGTCATAATAGATGATTTTAATTTTCCTAACATAGACTGGGACTTCCAGATGGTTAAGAACTTAGAGAGAATGCAACGTGTTAAGTTTGTTCAGGAAAGTTTCCTCAAGCAATATATAGATGGTCCTACTGGGGAAGGGACAAACTCGACCAACTTTTGGGAAATAGGGTAGGATAGGTGACGGAGGTAAAGTAGAGTGAAATTTGGGAAAAGTGACTAGAGCTGTATTAATTTTAAAATACTTATGGTAGGGACAAAATTGGTCCACGGATTCAAGTTCTAAGTTGGGGCAAGGCGTATTTTGTTGGAATTAGACAGGGGATGATTGGACCAGTTTGTTTCCAGGTAAAAGGATCCCTGGCAATGGGGCGGGCTTCAAAAGTGAGATAGTTCGAGTTCAAGGTCTACATGTTCCTGTGAGGGTGAAGGGAAAGTGAAGTTGGAAGAGACAACCCTGGATGACAAGCGATGTTGAGGCTCTTACCAGCAAAAAAAGGAGACATCGCTCAGGTCCAGGCAGCTGGGACCAAGGGAATCTCTGGAGGTACACAGGGAATACAGGAGTTTACTGAAGAAGGAAATCAGCAAGGCGAAAAGGGGGTATGAGATAGCCTTGGCTGAGCAGATTGGTGTGAATCCAAATTCACTACAGTAAAGAAAAAGAACAATCAGAGAGAGAATAGGACGTCTTACAATCCAAAATGGGAATGCATGTGTAAAACCTCAAGGATGGTTGAGTTCCTCAATTCCTCCTCTGTGTTTATCATGAAAGAAAAACATGAAGACCTGTGACCTTTGGGACGTTAATTGACTTATATTGGTACAGTCCATATCATTAATGGTACTAATGGACATATTAGAATGCTTAAATTCAGATAAATCTCTTGGTCCTGACCAGACAAATCCAAGAGCACTGCAAGAGGTGAGAGAAGAAAGTTCAGGGGCCAAGGACCTGGAAGGCTGGGCGGAAACAAACATGCCCTTATTCAAGAAGGGCTGCAAATAAATGCCTGGGAAATATAGACCAGTGAGCTTCACATCTGTTTTCGGTAAACCACTTGAGAAGGTTCTGAGAGATAAGATGTGCATGCATTGGAAAATACTGAGTTTGACTTGGAGCCGTCAGCATGGCTTTATGCATGGCAGATCATGCCTTACAAATTTTGTTAGAGCTTTTCAGGAAGTGATCAGAAAGGTTATCAAGGGCAGGGTGGTGGACATAGTCTATGTGGATATCAGTAAGGCCTTTGATAAGGTTCCACATGGTAGGCCGCACTGGAAGGTTAGATGGCATGGACTCCAATGTAAACTGGCAAATTGGCGACACAATTAGCTTTGCGTTATGAAGCAAATGGCTATGGTGGAGGTATGCTTGTAGGACTGGAGGCCTGTGACTATTGGAGTGCTTCAGGGGTCGATCATGGACCCATTGCTGTTTGTTATCTATATCAACAATTTGGACCAGGGTGCACAGCGCAAGGTTAGGAAGTTTGCAGATGACTCTAAATTAGGAGGCGTCATTTAGAGTGAAGAACATTATCAGAAATTGCAGCAGTATCTTGATCAGCTGAGGAAGTGGGCTGAGAAATAGCAAATGGAGTTTAATATCGATAAGTGTGACGTCTTGCATTTTGGAAAGTCAAATCCAGGTTGGAGTTTAATGATGATTGAGAGGGTCTTAAGGAGTGTAGTGGAACAAAAGGATGTTGGAGGTGCGAGTGTCTGAAATTTGAGTCACAGATAGACAGGACAGTGAAGAAGGCTGTTGGCACACTGGCCTACATCAGGGCATTGAGTATAGAGGTTGGGACGTTATGTTGCAGTTGTACAGGATGTTGGTAAGGCTGCAGTTGGAGTATTGTGCTCAGTTTTGTTCACCTTGCTCTAGAAATGATATTATTGAACGAGAAAGAGTGTAGAAGAAATTTACGAAGATGTTTCCTGAGCTAAAGGCTCTAAGTTAAAGGCAGAGATTGGACAAGTTAGAACTTATTTCCTTGCAGCGTAGCAAACTGATGGGGTTCTTATAGAAATGTAACTCTTATAAAATCATGAGAGGAGTGGATGGGGTGAATACTTCAATTTTTTGCTAAGGTTGGGGAATCGAGGACTAGAGGACAGCCATGAATGTTTGGAAAGGAAAAAAATATCTAAAAAGGATCCTGAGGGGCAACTTTTTTACACAGAGTGTGGTACGTGTATGGACTGAGCTGCCAGTGGAAGTGGTTGAGGTGGGTACAATAACAACATTGAAAAGGCATTTGGACAAATACACAGATAGGGAAGATTCAGAGGGATACCGAGCAAGGGCAGAGAAATGGGGTGAGTGTAGATGGACAATATGGTTGGCATGGACCAGCTGGACCAAATGGTCAGTCATAATGGCAGTCTCGTGCAGTATGACAGTACGTGAGTGTGTTTTGGAGTGGAGACAGAATGGGGGAGACCGAGAAAAAAATGTCATGGAAGGATATGTTCACAGGTGTCAGAATGCTGAAATGAAGACATTTCGATAGTATCATGCAACACGAGTCAGTATTACGAAGAATTATGAGTGAATGGGATATTGCTGTGAGTTCAGGCGATGGAGAGTTTTGGATGAGCCTTTGTTCTGCAGCTTTGTAACTGGGAGTGAGGACAGCAGAGTCGTCGCCTCACTGGGCGGAATCTAACAAAAAACTGTCTCAGTGACAATTTAATTGAGTGTGACAGAGGGGTTGTATGCACATGGCCGAGCTAGTTTCCTGGTGCCATCTTACCAAATTCATCTCATTAACTACCCATCCCACTCCATAGTGTCCCTCTAATACAATGCCAGCCAGGCTCTCCCACCCATCATGACTGGAAGTACTCACAGTCGCCTGGATGCCCGTGGATATTACATGACCCCTGGCAATGGTGCCATCTCTAAAAGGCCAATTGGCACACGGTTGAGCTTTCTCAGTTTGGAGCTGCCCTGCACAGTTTAAACCGAGCATGGCAGTTAAGGGGAAATTACACCACGGTTTGTCGACAGCGGTACGGAGGACCTGGTGGATGGGCTAGTACAGAGGGGGAACATTCTTTTCCCAGAGGGATCACATCACCAGACCCACTGAGCCTGGTCAGTGCTCCCCACCCAGCTCAGTGCAGTATCTGCGGTCTGAAGAAATGTCCAGCAATGCAGGACAAGCATCAATAACCTTGCCCCCTTTGTCAGGATAAGGGTCACCGTATTCTCTCTGCTCCCTCACACTCACTGCAAATCTGTTAGAGCACCTTCCCCCTAAACAAGGATCATGGTCCACCACTCACTACTGCATGCATCATCTTCCCTCTCTTTCTCTCTTGCATTTCTGATGCCCCCCACACTGTTGTAGAATATTCTGGAGAATGCCAATTATGGAATGTTCCAGATAATGTTCCAACTTATTCTCAATTTCAGGAAAACGGCTGTGCCCCAGTGTGTAACACGTAAGATGATGGCGTAGAGATGTGCGTTTTTCAAATCACACACAATTAAAATCCATCATGAGTCCATGCAGTAATTCATTAAGTTCGGTGGTGATCTGATGGTATTCTCAGGTCCATGTCACAGGAGCTTTCATTCATTCAACCGTCAGCTTCCTGTAACCAAGCAGATGATTCTCAGACATTTTTACCCCGGGTTTCTTCCAGCATGCGTTCAGAAGGCATTTCGCATGGGGACGGAATCTCCTTTATAAATTCATGCAACTGTCAGCATGCTTTCCACAGACCATTCAAAAACATGCACTTATTTTATGGTTATCGATATCTAATCACAATTAATCATTCTGGTTATTTCACTTGTCTCACCTTATTGTATTCAGCCAAACACACCTTCCAAACACTTGTCTCATTATAAAATACAATTTCTAGCAGAGAACATTTTTATCCTCAGCCATTATCATGACCGTTACACCAAATATACATTTTAACTTGTCATGAAAGTTTATCTTGCCCCTTGTCTGTGATTGATTCTGTGTGTAACAGTTCCACAGTCTCCCACTCAGTTAGCTGGATGGTTGGTATGTGATGCAGAGGGAGGACACCAGCGCAGGTTCAATTCCCCACACTGACAGATGTTACCATGAAGGGGATGCTCTCTCAACCTCAACTTCACCCCATCACCCATGTGGTGACCTTCAGCTTAAACCAGCATGAGTGGTCTCTCTAGTGAGTGTTCTTTGGGACTCTATTCTATCAATGTTGGCATTTTATTTTTATTAACAAACATTTTTATTGAGAAAAGATTTTTATTATTATTAAACCAATAACAAAACAACTCAAATAACTGAAAAAAAATTACACTCTTGTGCATGTACATACAGAACAAGTTAAAGTCTCTGAATGGACAGAAGAAAAACAAAAATAAACAATAAATAATAAATAAATAATATGGCACAGCATAACAAAACGATAGTTTTCGTTCTTCGAGAGCATTACATATTCATATATTCATAATTCTTCATATTTGATTCATTAGACAATATCATCATGGCTATATAAATGCCCTTTTTAATGTGGCAGATAAGCCTGTATCACGGTATCCAAAAAGGGTTGCCATATCTTATATAAATCTGTGCTTTTTGGTGCACCATATACTGATGAGAAAGTCCAAAGGGATATTTTCCATGACGAGCTCACAGCTACCCAACAGACCCGGGGGTTTTTCAGACATCCAACACAACAGAATATTTTTCCAAGCACAGGTAGTATGGGGGAGATACTAAACGAGTATTGTGCATCAGTATTTACTGTTGAAAAGGATATGGAAGATGTAAAATGTAGGGAAATAGATGGTGACACCTTGCAAACTGTCCATATTACGGAGGAGAAAGTGTTGGATGTCTTGAAACGGGTCCCCAGGACCTGATCAGGTGTATCCTAGAACTCTGTGGGAAGCTAGAGGAGTGATTGCTGGCACTGTTGCTGAGATGTTTGTAACATGGATAGTCACAGGTGAGGTGCCGGAAGACTGGACGTTGGCTAACGTGGTGCCACTGTTTAGGAAGGCCGGTTAGGACAAGCCAGGGAACTATAGAGCAGGTTGTCATTTTACCTAAGAACAACAGACTAATAAGGGTTCATTTTGTCTGGGAGAGCTGAATGTTTAGCCATATTGATGCCAAGACCTCAGCGGCCCAGGCACTCAAATATGATGAGAAAAAACTTAATTGATTGCTTTTAATCGGGGAAATCAACTTCCCATAATCTGTGGGGCAGCTGCAATTTTGTTAGCTTGACAAAGAATCGTTTATGGTGCCAAATAAAAGAGCTAAACCAGCCATTCGTTTCCTAAAAAAGCATCTTAGAGTAATTACTTACAATGTGGAAACAGGCCCTTTGGCCCAACAAGTCCACACTGACCCGCCGAAGTGCAATTCATTCCTCTACATTTACCCCTTCACCCAACACTATGGGCAATTTAGCATGGCCAATTCACCTGACCTGCACATTTTTGGACTGTGGGAGGAAACCCATGCAGACACGGGGAAAATGTGCAAACTCCACGCAGTGGGTCGCCTGAGCCGGGAAGTGAACTCAGGTCATTGGCGCTGTGAGGCAGCAGGGCTAACCACTGTGCCACCGTGCCGCCCACATGCGTCATCTGTTTGGGAAATACCAAAGAAAGCATTCACATATCAAAGAAATGAGGAAGGACATTCATTTTAATAACAGCTATCCGACCTAGCCAGGATATTGGAAATGCCTCCATCTTTGAAGGTCTTGTTTAATTTTGTCAAACAAATGGACATAGTTCACGTTAAATAAATGATAAATGGCAGATGTAATGAATATACTGAAACAGCGAAACCACCCCAGTGACCATTTAAAAGGAAACCATGATTTGGCCTCAGTATCAGGTATTTCCCTGAGACATACCATAGGCATGGACTCCAACTTTGTAAAATTAATCTTATCGCCGGAAAGGCAACAAGTGAATTATTGCATTGCATCACATGGACTACCGAAATTGCGGAATTTGACAAAAAGCATAAGACCCTCATCTTCTTACATTGTAATCTTACGTGACTTCTATCCCACTTCTGGGGCAGATATGTTGGCATCCCTATGGACCGCCTCCGCCAGTGGCTCAATCACCAACGTAAACAACAATGGTGAAAGGTGTCAACCTTGTCGGCTGCTTGGAGAAATATTAATATTACTGGTTGGCACACCATTAGTGAGAACCGCAGCCAGAGGATCACGGTAAAGGACCCTCACCAACTTGATAAAAACTGTGCATAGACCAAATCGTTCTAATGTACAGAAAAGATCCGGCCACTCAACCCAATCAAATGCCTTCTCTCATCTAAAGGGATTAATAGTCCCTGGACAGATTGTTGGTGACATATTGAGTAACATCTTAACGTTATAGGAAGATCTGCGGCCCTTTATAAAGTCTATTTGGTCCTCTTTGGAAATAGAAGGCAGCAAAGTTTCTCGCCTTAATGCACGGGTCTCAGACAGGATTTTGAAACCAACATTTAAAAGTGAGATTGGCGTGTAAGAAGCACAATCCTCCAGGATCTTCCTCTCTTCAGCATCAGAGAGGTATGAGCCACTCTTAAGGATGGAGGGAGGGGTTCGTGACTGTATGAGTGACGGAACATGTTAAACATCAGCCCTGACAATAGGTTTATAAATCATTTATAAAATTCACTCAGAAATCCGTCAGGAAGGTGCGACTTTGCATTCTGAAGCTGATTCACACCCTCCTGCGCTGACAATGGTGCATTAAGGCACAACACTAATTCAGGGGTTACTCCTGGAAGACCCAGGTTCTTGAAAATTGACTCCATCTTAATCCATCTATCCTCATAATGTTCAGTCTGAAATAATTTGAAGAACAATCTCGGACAGGCTGCATTAATCTTTTTGGAATTGAAGGTAAGGATCCCAGTACCTTCCCTTGCTCGAAAAGTCGAATTCCCTATTCCAGAGATGCTGCCTAACCTGCTGTGCTTTAACCAGCAACACATTTTCAGCTCGGTCGTTTTCCTGGCAAAGATAGGCTAAATACTTGCCTGGCTTATCAGCATGTTTAAACAGCCTTTGTTTTGCAAAAGTAAGTTCCTGCTTGGCTGTCCGTGTGAGCGTGGAATTCACTGTAGACCGAAGCATTGTGATCCTCTGCAGCTTAGCCACTGAGGGTCTATCACAGTATGTCCTCTCGGCTGCCCTCAGCTGTGCGTCAAGCCAGCGTTCCTGCTCCCCATTCTGCTGCATCCTAAGGAATAATTATTCCCTTGGCATAAGCCTTAACAATTTCCCATAGAATGGATGGGTTACTGGTTGAATCTGAATTAATGACTAAGAAAGTTCTGAATTCATTACAGAAATACTCAATGAACTAACTAGCCTTCAGAATAAAGGGATACATTGGCCAGTGTTTCGAATCTGTTATATTTCCCTTGATCTTAATCAATAAGTATGGTCAGAAATGGTAATATTCCCAATTGTGCAGCATGCCACCTAATCTAAGACTGTTGCAGGGATGGGGAAGATATCAACCCTCGTGTGGCAGTTCAGTGTGTTAAAGAAGAAAATAAAAGCCCTACCTGTGAGTTAGATGTGCCTCCAGACGTCTACCAGCTGTAGTTCTGCATACAAATCCACCAATTGGTTACATTATAATGAGGGTTTTGAGGGACCTTTGGGCATTCTGTCCACCGTGGGGTCCATAGGCAGTTGAAATCTCCTACGATAATGTGCCATGATGCAAGATAACTGAATTTGGAAAACGCATCTACCAGGATCTTAAGAGAGTGCGCCGGGAGTGGGGGGCGGGGGGGGAGGGGGGGTGGTAGTGGTGGGTGTGGGGTATCGCAATTATTATTTAAAATACTGGATATTTACCATAGTTCAAGGCATGGGGGATTATGATCCTCCCGTGAGTGTCAAATACAATCTAGCAATTTAAATGCAAGATTCTTCTTATCCAGTATGGCTTCCCCCCTACTCCTAGTATTAAAAGACGAACAAAGCCCGTTCAAACACGTCCTGCTCTAACGTCAAATGTTCCTGGCATCAAGGTGCATCTCCTGCAATAGGACAACATCCACCCTCTCTGTTTTAAGACTAGAAAGTATTTTTTCTTTTGACTGGCCAGTGGCTCCCCTTAATGTTCCAGGTACACCATTTGAGCACATCATTATCCAGAACACACTGTAGCAACATTTGAACTCGAGAGAGGAAGAACTAGAATTACTGATCATTAATAAACAAAGTCTCATAGAGCTTAAAAACTACACAATCTAAAACTACTACAACTGACAAGCTCTCAAAACTTTCCAAAACTAAGCATAAAAAAAAACTAAAGAAAATCTATAGGGGAATTTAACATGTCCATAAAGTTTTCGTTTTCTCTGCAGAGTCAGATGAGTTCATGGATCCATTAAATGCAATACGGAGAATCGTTGGGTACCAGAGGGAATATTGATCCGCGAGTTCCCTTCTCTTCCCTTGAAAGGTGTTAGGCTTGGAAGCATGTGAGCACTTTGGTGATAACGATTAAAGTTCTGTTATGTTTACTTTAGTGATAGCAAGGGATAGGTGTATACCACTGGGCAAGAGTTACAGCTGGGGGAAAAGCAATTACGATGCGATTAGGCATGATTTAGGAAGCATAGGAAGGGGATAGGCACATTACAACTGAGGAGCTTATTCAAGGAAAAACTACCATGTGTCCGAGGTAAGTATGTACCTATCAGGCAGGGAGGAAGCTGTAAGGTGCGTGAGCCGTAGTTTACGAAGGAAATGGAATCTCTGATCAAGAGGAAGATGAAGGCTTTCGTTATGATGAGATGTGAAGGCTCAGTTAGGACGCTTAAGGTTTACAAGGTAGCCAGGAAAGACCTAAAGGGAGAGCTCAGAAGGGCCAGGAGAAGACATGTGAAGTTGTTGCTGGATAGAATCAGGGTAAACCCTACGGCTTTCTATAGGAATTTAAGGAATAAAAGAATGACAAAAGTAAGATTAGGGCCAATCAAGGATAATATTGGGAAGTTGTGTGTGGAGTCAAAGGAGATAGGGGAAGCACCAAGTGAATATTTTTCAACAATATTCACTCTAGAAAATGACAATGTTGTCGAGGAGATTACTGAGACACAGGGTACCGAGAGTAGTTGGGATTGAGGTTCACAAGGAGGAGGTATGACAAATCCTGCAGAGTGTGAAAGTAGGTAAGTCTCCTGGGGCGGATGGGATTGAGCCTAGGATCCTCTGGAAAGCCAGGGAGGAGATTGCCGAGCCTTTGGCATTGATCCTTAAATCGTCATTGTCTACAGGAATAGTGCCAGAGACTGCAGGATGGGAAATGTGGTTCCCCTGTTCAAGAAGGTCAGTACAGACAATCCTGATAATTATAGACCAGTGAGCCTTACTTCAGTTGTTGGTAAAGTGTTGGCAAAGTTTATAAGAGATAGGAGTTATAATCATCTAGAAAATAAAAAAAATGATTAAGGATAGTCAGCATGGTTTTGTGAAGAGTAGGTCGTGCCTCACAAACATTATTGAGTCCTTTGAGAAGGTGACCAAACAGGTAAATGAGATTAAACCGGTTGATGTGGCGTATATGGATTTCAGCAACGCGTTCAATAACGTTCACCACAGTCGGCTATTTTGCAAAATGCAGAGTAATGGGATTGTGGGAGATATAGCAGTTCTGATCAGTAATCAGCTTGCTGAAAGACGACAGAGGGTCCTGGTTGATGGGAAATGTTCATCCTGGAGTCCAGTTAGTAGTGGGTCGGTGTTGGGTCCTCTGCTGTTCATCATTTTCATAAACGACCTAGATGAGGTGTACAAGGATGGGTTAGTAAATTTCCAGACGACACTAAGGTCGGTGGAGTTGTGGATAGTGACAAAGGATGTGACAGGTTACAGAAAGACATAGATAAGCTGCAGAGCTGGGCTGAGAGGTGGCAAATGGAGTTTAATGCGGACAAGTGTGAGGTGATTCACTTTGGTCAGAGTAACCGGAATGCAAAGTACTGGGCTAATGTTAAGATTCTTGGTAGTGTAGATGAGCAGAGAGATCTCGGTGTCCAGGAACACAGATCACTGAAAGTTGCCACACAGTTTGACAGAATTGTTAAGAAGGCATACAGTGTTTTAGCTTTTATTAATAGAGGGATCAAGTTCAGGAATCATGAAGTTATGTTACATCTGTACAAACTCTAGTGCGGCCGCACTTGGAGTATTGTGTACAGTTCTGGTCACCACACTATAAGAAGGATTTGGAAGCTTTGGAAATGGTGCAGAAGAGATTTACTCTGATGTTGCCCTGTAGAAGGAAGGTCTTACGAGGAAAGGCTGAGGGAGTTGAGGTTGTTTTCGTTAGAGAGCAAAAGGTTGAGAGGTGACTTAATAAAGACATATAAGATAATCAGAGGGTTAGATAGGGTGAGCCGTTGTCCAAGAATGGTGACGGCGAGGATGAGGGTGCATAACTTTAAATTAAGGGGTGATAGATATAGGACAGATATCAGAGGAAATTCGTTTATTCAGAGAGTAGTAACATTATGGAATGCTTTGCCTGTAACAGTAGTAGATTCGCCAACTTTAAGTACATTGGACAAGCATATGGACGTACATGGAATAGTGTAGGTTAGATGGGCTTCTGATTGGTAAGACAGGTCGGCGCAACATCGAGGGCCGAAGAGCCTGTACTGCGCTGTAATGTTCTATGTTTTATATCATCAAATGATTTTTTTTTCTGAATCACCGCCGCTGAAAAATCCCGAAAGGACATAATCCTGGAGCCCGTGAATTAAAACCATTGGATCTTTGCCCTGGGTTCTGGAAGCTTCCATTAGTCTTTGTTTATCCCCATGCCTATGTAACCACACGAGGACAGGGTGAGAGCGCTGGTCTGACCCTGACCAGTGCACCATAACCCGATGAACTGTCTAGGTCTTCACCCGTCCCTCTTCAGTTTCGAAGTGAAGGAATCACTGCAGCTCGCTCTCAAAAAGTACTCACTGGCTGACCACCTGCTTTCTGGGCCAGCAGACCGACGATGTGAACACGTGTCCCTGTTCTCAAAGTCGTCATCATGTTCAGTTAAAATACAGAACTATTTTACTGGATGTTCTGGAGCAGTGTAATTTTGTACCACTGTCTACATTTTCCCCTACACAGCAAATTGCGGCCCATTCCCCGATAATCCTTGACTCTGTTGTTATTTATGAATTTTCTGTCTGTGCCTCAAAAATATTCAATATCTCTGCCTCCAATGCTCTGCTGGGAAGAGAGTTCCAAATACTGTAACCACAGAGGAAACAAAAATTAACCTCAAGTGTGTGAGAGATTATTTTTGTCTCCTTACCTGAGAAAGGATATAATTAATTTGGAAGCAGTTCGGAGATGTTTCACTTCATGTATTCCAGGGAAGAGGGTCTTATATTATGAAGGCTTTAACAGGTTACTCTTGGAATGAGAGGTGATGTTATTGAAACATACAAAGCCTAGAGGAGTGTGGATCCCCCGGACCTGCCTCCATACTATATTCATGTAACGCTGCATTTCCCATCACTAACCTATCTAACCTACACACCCCTGGGCACTTTGGGTAATTTAGCATGGCCAATCCGCTCTAAGCTGCGTATCTTTGGACTGTGGGAGGAAACTGGAACTCTGGGAGGAAACCCACACAGACATGGGGAGAATATTCAAAATCCACATAGAGGGTTGCCCAGGTTGGAATTGAACGCAGCTCCATAGCGATCAGTGGTAACAGTGCTAACCACAGATCCACCATGTGGTGCATCTGTTAGTTCTATTAGTTACGTGTGGCTGACTAAAGAAATCTCCCTGACTTGTTCCTGTCACTGAACCTCACCCAGTCTGAGAACTTTATCATCAGACCTATCACCAATCTGGTTACATTTACAATTTGTTGTGAGCCATGGAGGAGTGGGACGTGAAAATGAAACCGTGACACCCTCCAACCTCTGTCAGAGCAGGAATTAGGAGAAATTCATAAAGTGGTATTTCATTCCAGCGGGAATTCTCTTTCCGAAAAGTTTGCGATGGCCAGATATTTATATTATACTGAGGCTGGCTTTGCCTGATTGTCTATAGACAGGTGAATCAGGGATAATGGTGCATGGAGAGAAAAGTGCAACTGGGACCACATTGAGATGTGCCACGACCTTATTTACTGGCCGAATGCCCCCCTCGTATCCCTCAGCCCTGTGTTCTGATGTTCCATCCAGCCCTTCCAACCTGTTACACAGGGACAGATCGAGGCCACTCCCATGGTTAGGTGCATTTGTGGAAATGTGCTTGTAAAATGCAGGCTTGGCCAGAAAGTGCCCCCACCACCCCCCAATCACTGTTTCCAGGTTTCCCCTCACTAACATCTGCTCCAGTTGTACAACATATTGCTGCCCCAGATACGCTGGGTGTACAGCCCCATCCCCCACCCAGGGTTAAATCAACACATCCTCTGCTCTCCCTGAATGCAACATTTTACAACATGATTTCCAGGAAAATAACTCATTACTTTCCAAAAGAAGAGCGCGTTAAATTAATAAATAGGAACAGAAGTAGGTCAATTGGCCTCTCAAGCTTGCCCTGTAATTTAATAAGGACATGGCTGATCTACTCCAGAGCTCAGCTCCACTTTCTTGCAGACTCCTTGTATCCCTCCACACCTCTCTGGGTCAGGAAATTCTAGACATTCACTACCTTCTGAGAGAAGACATCGGTTTGAATCTCAGATTGAAATCGATGTTCCTGATTTGGTATCTATATCCTCGAGTTCGTCATTTTGGCCAAGCATGGAAACAACTTCTCAATATCTACCTTCCCAAGCCCCTGCTGTGTCTTGTATGTTTCAGCAGTGTCACTTCTCATTCATTTAAACCCCAATGGATGATCACCTTACCATTTTAGAAATTCTCAATAACTAAACCTTTTCATCCCAGGAAGCTGCCAAATGTACAAACCTAGTTACTTGCTGCATCAGCATGCTGACGTTATGTTTCATACACAGGAAGACTCCAATCCCTTTGTACTGCTCCTTTTCTGGAACTCCTCTCCATTAAATAACAGCCTGCCTTTTGATTCTCAGTGTCATCCTCAAACTCGGATGTATATTGCACTCAGCTCCCTCCTTCAGGCTATCAGCATAGATTGTAAATAACTGATGCCATCAGACTGATGTTTGTGGTACTTCAGCAGATACATCTTTATCACAACGATCCATTAATCCTGACTCTTCGATTTATGTGTTAAACAGTCATCATCCCATATTAATACAGAATCCGACATCCTAGAGCTTCTGTTTTCTGTAAGAACTTTTATTTTGTAATACCTTGTGAAAAATCTCTGGAAAGTTCTGTGTTGACCAGATCCCCTTTATCAAACCCACTTGTTACATTCTCAGGCGTCTCCAGAAACACTATGCATGATTTTACGGGGTAAAATATAATTTCCCTTTCACAAACCCACACTGACTCTACGTGAAGCTTTTCTAAATGTCCACGCTGGGCAAGTTTTCCAAACTATACTAGTCCCATCTGATTTCATTTGGTCCATATGCCTCTAAGTTTTTCCCAGTCATATGTTTGCCCAAATGAGTTTTAAATGTTGCAGTAGTACTCGCACCTCCCACTCTTCCCCTGGCAGCCCATTCCATACGCACACCACACTCTGTGTAGAAACGTTGTCCCTTCTTCCCTTTAAATCTTTCCTCTAACACCTTAAACCCACTCCCTCTATGCTTGAACTGCCCCAGCCCGTGGAAAAGATCTTGGCTATACACCCTATCCATTCGTCTAATGATTTTATAAGCTTCTACAATGTCCGCCCGCAATCTTCTACACTCCATCTGATACTAACTTCAAATTTGAAACTATCTTCAACATGACAGATAACTAATACTCAGCCAAAACTTCATACTGTTATTTATTTTTCTCCATGTTACAATCCTAAGGCAGCATGAAAAGCTCACGAGTGCCAATAAGAAGTTAAGCATCTCAATTCCTTTGTCTAAAGCGGGTGATGATCACGACAGTGAAAACGTATCTGTGGCCAGATCTAGATAATAACACATCGACAACATTCTCCCTCCTGGCCTCCCTTTGACCGTGTGTGGTTTTGTCTTCTTGATCTTGCATTCAATAGAGAGAAGCCCTTTCCCCCATTCAAACCTTAATTTAAACCCGTTTTGCAGAATCTTCTCATTCACCACTGCTAAAAGCCCGTTTATCTTTTGCCACACCCTCTTTTCCCTGCCACCCATCCCCCACTTCTGGCAAAGAGTTAAAATACCATTTTTCAATTGTATTCAGTTCTGAAGAAGTATCACACTGGACTGGAAACGCTAACTCTGTTTCTCTGTCTCTGCAGACGCTGACAGATCTTCTGAGATTCTTCAGAAATGAATAGGCACAGAACAAATTTTCAATTAAACAATTTAGTGGGTGGCACGGTGGCACAGTGGTTAGCACTGCTGCCTCACAGCGCTAGAGACTCGGGTTCAATTCCCGCCCATGCCGACTGATTGTGGAATTTGCACATTCTCCCCGTGTCTGCGTGGGTTTCCTCCGGGTGTTCTGGTTTCCTCCCACAGTCACAATGATGTGCAGGTTAGGTGAATTGGCCATGACACAAAAGTCGGTGGAGTTATGACACAAAAGTCGGTGGAGTTGTGGATAGTGAGGAAGGAAGTGGTAGGTTACAGCGGGATATAGATAAGTTGCAGAACTGGGCGGAAATGTGGCAAATGGAATTCAATGTAGCTAAGTGCGAAGTCGTTCACTTTGGTAGGAATAACAAGATGATGGATTACTGGGCTAATGGTAGGCTACTTGGTAGTGTGGATGAGCAAAGGGATCTTGGTGTCCATGTACACAGATCTCTGAAAGTTGCCACCCAGGTAAATAGTGCTGTGAGGAAGGCATATGGTGTACTGGGCTTTATTGGCAGAGGAATTGAGTTCCGGAGTCCTGAGGTCATGTTGCAGTTGTATAAGACTCTGGTGAGGCCTCATCTGGAGTATTGTGTGCAGTTTTGGTCGCCATACTATAGGAAGGATGTGGAAGCTTTAGAACGAGTGCAGAGGAGGTTTACCAGGATGTTGCCTGGAATGGTAGGAAAATCTTATGAGGAAAGGCTGAGGCACTTGGGGCTGTTCTCATTGGAGAAGAGAAGGTTTAGGGGAGATCTGATAGAAGTGTATAAGATGATTAGGGGTTTAGATAGGGTAGATACTAAGAACCTTTTACCGCTAATGGAGTCAGGTGTTACTAGGGACATAGCTTTAAATTAAGGGGTGGTAGGTATAGGACAGATGTTAGGGGTAGATTCTTCACACAGCGGGTTGTGAGTTCATGGAATGCCCTGCCCGTATCAGTGGTGAACTCTCCTTCTTTATGGTCATTCAAGCGGGCACTGGATAGGCATTTGGAAGTTATTGGGCTAGTATAGGTTAGGTAGGATTCGGTCGGCGCAACATCGAGGGCCGAAGGGCCTGTACTGCGCTGTATCCTTCTATGTTCTATGTTCTATGTTAAATTGCCTGTAGTGTTGGGTGAAGGGGTAAGTGTAGGGCTATGGGTGGTTTGCGCTTCGGTGGGTCAGTGTGGACTTGTTTGGCCGAAGGGCCTGTTTCCACACAGTAGGTAATCTAATCAAATAACTATGGATACTGGAAATAAGATTCTAAAAAATGCTGCATATATTGGGAGCTTTCACTGGACTTGAAATTTTAACTCTGCAGTCACTCCAGAAAATGGTACAACATCTGTTTCTGTGCAATTTCTGTTTTTGAACAATTTCCCAATGACATATGTCAAAGATGTCCAAACAGCTTGTCCAACATGGAGCGCTGTACACTGGGAACTGAACAATAACGCATGGTGCAGAAGTTCGTTGACTCTGAAATTGCACAAGTTTGGCATCACTGACACTACAGATCTCTGAATCTTGGTCTGGGAGAAAAACAGAGAGAAAGACGTTCACTTCGAACACAGAAGATGGCATTACGGAAAGGAGAAGTTTCAGATTAGTACCTTAAATGGATTAAGTTTATACAACAATTTGGAAGTGTGGCACCAAGGAAAGACTTCCAGCAGTATGAGAATATGAAAATGGAAGTATTTCCACATTAGAAACCAGAGTAGGTCACTGAGTACAGGGCTGATGGGTGAATGGGTCTCGGTGTGAAATGGGGCACAGTCAGTGGAATTGAATTGTAAATATTGAGGCTTAAACTGGGTTATCATCTGATGATGTAGATCACAGCAGCAGAAGAAGCAGAATTGTTTTCAACGACAATCTGTAACTTTTTCATCAAGATAATTCATCAGTCTACCATTACCATGAAGCCGATGCATGGTTCAGTGATGAGTGTGGGTGAACATGCCAGGGTCGGAATCACGTGCACCTAAACCTGATGACAACCCATTAATGCGACCACACTTGACTGGTTACACTCCAAGCAGCAGGACTAACATCTGATGCAGAGGGAGAAATTATCCCAAGACTAACAAATCAGCGTTAAGCTCTGTCGGCCTGTCAAAACCATGCATAAAAGTCGATGGACCATTAAACAACTTACTGGAAGAGAGGACTCCACAAATATCCGTACCCTAAACAATAGAACAGCCCTGTACATCAGTGTTAAAGATGCAGCATCTGCACCATCCTTAGCCAGAAGTGTTGAGTCGATTATTCACCTCACCCTCGCCATGATGCCCAAAGAATCACAGATGACAATCTACAACCAATTCAATTCACTGCACGTGACATGAAAAGAAGCAACTGGACACTGTCGATACGACTAAGGCAGTGGGCCCTGACCCCATTCCTGCAATAGGACTGAAGACTTGTGCTTCACGAAAAGCCGTGTCCCTGGGGAAGCTGTTTCATTTCAGCTCCAACTCTGACATCTCCCTGGCAATGTGGAAAATTACTGAACTATGTCCAATCCGCTAAGAGGAGGATTACTGCAATCTGACTATTTACTAGTCCTTCAGTCCCATCACGACAGTTAAATTGGTGGGAGTTCTTCTTGACAGAACTGTCAAGCAACACAGAAATAATCTCCTCAGTCTGTGCAAATGGTGCTGTCGTGGAAGTGTCACCAGATTACTAATCCAGACCAGACTAATGCTCTGACAGCTGGCGCAAATTAAAAACAATTAACAAAATATCAAAATCTAAAATCTGGTGTCAGTAATAGTGATCTTGTGTTCAATATCAATTGTAAATATCAATCTCCTTCCCCAGTGTACATTCAGGAAGTGAATCTCCCATGCTTTCCTGGTCTGGCCTAAAAGTGACTCCAGACACACAGACAGGTGATAAACTCTTCAATGGTCTCTGAATCGGCCAAACAAGACACTTAATTATATCAAATTGCACTAAGGTCTAAAAGGATAAACCCGTAACGAACACCAGGCCCCAGCCTCGTTATCAGAAAAGGGAACGGTAAACACAATACTATCGACCCTGCAGAGACCTCCTTCCTAACAGCTGAGAGCTTGTGATAACATTTGCAGAGCTTTCCCACGGACTGCACAGATACGTTGTGACAGGAGTAGGTCATACAACACATTTAACTTTCCCTGCGCTAGGTAATGGCCGAACATCTCCTCAGTGCAGTTTTCCCCATAAAATATTCATATCCCCTAATATGTTTAAACATTATGAAATATAAAATGAGAACTGCTGTAGTGCCTTCAGCCCATCAGTTTTGCTCCTCCATTCTATATACAGGCAGTTCTCCGATAACACGTGTTGATTAAATACAACTTGGCTGCAATGTGATTCGGGAATCTTTTTTTCTATAAAGTGTATTCCCATTCACTGTGACGCGATTCCTTGCCGGGAAGCAGCTGAACAGCAAAACCCTGCCTCAGGATCCTCTCTCTGCAAAATGTACCAACAACGTGTTCAAATAAAACAGGAATGCAATGTGCTCACGAAGGCTTGAAACTGAGCCTGAAACTGGAAATTGTAGACTACATTTAGAAAGAACTTTATTTCAAACTGTGGAGAGAATCTTGAGGAGACCTCAAATTCTCTTCTGCATCACATGGTCAGTCTGCAGCCACGTGTTTTCTGGTGAAAGGTACAGTGCTCCAGTGAGTGACCGTAGTGTGAAAGTGTTACATTTACAGCACTGTTCCATTACAGCATGTGATTTAAAGATTTATTTAGACTGTCCTAGTGTATGTGTCAGACCAAACTTAATTTTTGATTTTTACTGATATTTTTTGGGGGTTCGCCCTGACCCTCTTTTTGCCATAGACCCATTATTAATGTTGCACAGAAACACAGCTACCGCGTTATTGGAGAACAACCTGGACTGATAGCTGATCTTCTATCTTCACACCGTACTCCTGCTCTCTCCCTATCCCTTTAGTTTCCAGAAATACTTATTTATATTCAGCGCCATGCCTTCCACAGCCTGATCTGGGAGAGAGTACCCCTGGTTCGCCAGTCTCAGAGTGCAGACATTTATTCTCACCTCAATGCAAAGTGGCCTGCCTGTACCTGATACTGTGGCCTCTTGCTTTAGACATCCGAGCCTGGGGAATTACCATCCCTGCTTCCAATCTGTCTCGCCCAATCAGAGTGTTATATACTTCACTGAGAGCTCCACTCATTTTCCTAAACAACATGGAACCCAAGTCCAGACCCCCAAACTCAGATCCCACAACAAGTCTGTCATCCCAGAGATCAGTCTGGTCATCCTTTACTGCTCTTCCTCGATGTCAGGTTTGTCATCTGTTAGGAACAGAGACCAAAACTGCTCACAATGCTGCACAATGTTTGAGATGGTGTCTCACCAAGGCTCTGTACAGCTGCAGTAAGATACTCTTACTCCTGTACTCAAATCGCCCTGAGATGAAGGTGAATACAACATTTATCTTCCTACCTGCTTACTGCTCCTGCAACATTGTTTCAGTGACTGGTGTACAAGGAGATACAGATTCCTTTCAATAGTACAGCTCCCCATTTGCTGGGTCGATATACACTGGTCAGTATGCCAATGCCATTCCAGTATTGACTCCTGGATTCAGAACTCACTGCCCTACATGGACTCGGAGGGCTGCACAGAAATAAACAAACATGCAGCCTAAGTTCCTTTATAGAGCAACATTTTTCAACCACTCCCTTTTCAAATGATAGTCTGCCATTCTATTGTTCCCATCAAAGTACACAAAATCTCATCTCTCCCATTGGTCTCCATCTGCCACGTATTTTCCCAGTAATTTCACTTGTCTCAGTCACCTTGGAGCTTTTCTACATCCTCCTCACCCACTCACATGCCGACATTGTTTAGTGCTGTCAGCAAACTTGGGAATATTACATTTGAGACACTCAACCAAATATATGATGTGCATTGGTAATAGCTGGCGTCCAAACCACGATCCTTGCTATATACTCCTAACCTTCCATTTTAAAAAAAAAGTTGTTTTATTCCTACTCACTGTTTCCTGCCAGCTCTGTCCTTCGAGAACCATGTCCATGTATTAGCCCCAGTCCCAAACGATTCCAATTTGCACAATAGGCTTGGGGCTTTATCAAAACTCTTTCTGAAATTCCACTCGTATTGCACTGATAGCTTCTACATAATTTTGCGAAAAGCCACTTTCTCAAATATGATTCCCATTTCATAAATCTCTGCTGACTTTGTCTATGCCCATTAATTTCACTGATACTTTCTCTGAACTGTTTAGTTGATAATTTAAGTCTATTCCTTTTTTTCTCAACAGACTAAAGTTCCCTAGTATTGCTAGGATGTTTTCTTTTTTTGTTGTTTTTCTTCTGTGAAGGCATAACTGAAGCATTTGGTCCATAGTTCTGGTATTTCCCGGTCCGCAATTATCTGGTATGAAACTGTAGGAAAGCGGCAAATTTTCTTCCCTAAATTTTGTCATTAGCATATTTTCAGAAAATATTACAAGTTCTGTCTTATAAACTTTGTTAAGATATTCTTCAGAAACCTATCAATTCCTATTTTAAGGTACTCAGTGATTGGCCTTCCACAGCCATACAATCACAGAAGCAAAGACTCTGTACTATCAGGAATACAGCATGGTCTCCATTAGACCCACTTTCCGACACAATAGCCGTAGCAGTGAATATTAAGGCATTTCAAGTGCACTACCGTGCATTTTCTAATGGTTTTGAGGTTATCATGACAACTCGTCTCTCAAGAAATGCATTTCAGACCCCAACACCCTCTGGGTGAAAAGCAATCCTCACTAAACCGCAAACCCTTCATTTTATAAGTGTGGCCTTTTGACTGAAAGAAACAGCTGCTGTCCATCCACACTGTCCATGCTCCTCGTAATCCTATCCGTCAGAATCACGTCCCCCTCAGCCTTCTCTCCTCCAAACTAAACAACCCAAACTAAACAAACCAGCCTCTCTCCATAGCTGATATGCTCCATCCCAGGGAACATCCTGGTGAATCTCCTTTGCACCTCCTCCAGTGCAGGAAAATACGTCCTATAATGTGATTCCCAGAACTACACACAGAATTCCATCTTGGCATCACAAAGTTCCGCATAGCTCTTATAATCTTTGCCTCAGTGAATCAAGGTTATGTTTACAGTCCCCTATGCTTTCCCAAGTTGTGTATTAACCTGGCAATCACATTCAGGGATGTGTGGAGAAGCACCCTCTAACCTTCCTAGTGTGCTGCCATTCATTGAGTCCTCCCCTGTCTGGTTCATTCTTCCAAAGTGCATCACTTCATATTTATCAGGGTTGCATTCCATCTGCCATTGATCTTCCCAGCTAACCATTCCATCTGTATCTTCCCGAAACTTAAGGCCTTCCTCCTCACTGCCAACCAACCGGCCAATCTGCGTATCAAACACAAAGTTACTTATCACACTCCCCACCCCTCACCCATATTCACAGCTACATTATTTATGAATACCGTAAACATTAAAGGTGAAAATCATACAACATCAGCTTACAGTCCAACAGGTCTATTCGGAGGCACTGACTTTCGAAACGCTACCTCTTGTGATTGTGCGCTTTGATGAAGAGGCAACACTTCGAAAGGTAGTGCCGCCGAATAAACCTGTTAGACTGTAATGTGGTGTTACGCAATTTTTAACTTTGTCCACCCGGTCCAACACCAGCACCTCCGAATCACAAATAATAAGGGACACAGCACTGATCCCTGTGGTATACCATTGGACACTGGCCTCCAGTCACACAAGCAGCCATCTACCACCACCTTCTGTGTCCTACCACTAAACGTCATTTGGATGCAACTTGGCAAGTCACGAATGAGTCCTACCTGTTCCCTGGTTATTCTGCTCCGCTGGACACACATGTAAAATATCTGGGAATTCTCCCTAATCTTGCCCTGCCAGCAGGTTTCCATGCCCTGTGTTAGTTAGTCCCCTAAGAATGCAGACTTTCCTCATTATTGCAGATTTAAATGGTCTTTCCTTTATCCTGCCATTATTTGCCTTGAATGTGGATTAGACAGGCGGAGAAATATTCTGTTAATTTCCAACTTGTCACATGTTTTGTGAATGTTATAAATTTCACAGTGATCCACCTCCCATTCTTTGAAACTCAAGAGGACACAGGCCGAGATTCCTTATCACACAATCTCGCCAAATGAGGGATTAATCTGGAGAATGTCCTTTGTACTTCCTCTGTCGTCAGTATATTCTTTCTCAGATTCGGTCACCAGAACTGTACTCAATGTTCCAGGTACAGTACTCACCAACACGCTGTTAAACTGCTTCAGTATGTCTTTACATCTATATTCTGACTCCCTCAAAGCAAGGCAATCCAAACTTTAACTTACCACTTGCATATATCCCTCCAAATACCCTTCACATTCATTGCATTTATGAACTCATTGTGTGAATTCTTATAGAAAGTCTTCTGACAATCTAGAATATGCAAATTGTACTGGTTCCCCATTATCTAAGATGTAAGAATCAACTTCAAACAATTCCAAAGCCTGTCAAGTATGATTTGCCTTTCAGAAATGCATACTGATTCTCTCCAATGTTGCTGTTAATTATTAAATAACGAAAATCACATCCTATATAATATATTCCAACAGTTTCCCCACAGATGTCACGTTAATTGGTCTGCAGTTCTCCACACTATCTCTTCTACCCTTTGTAGATGCTTGTATCCCTATTGTTCATCTATAGTGCTTGGATCACGTTTACTAATGTCCGTTTACCTACAAGAGCTTCCAGACTATGCAGAATGCACTGGAAAATAGACTACAGTCATCGACATTGCAATTAATACTTCTATTCGTGGTTTATTTCTGAAGATTTTGGTATGAAGGAGATCTGGTTTGTCAAGATTAGCAATGCTCAATCCAGCTGCATGTTCACGTAAAGCCTTGGTACTGATATAAATTGACTTTATGTCTTTCGATCCACGTGTCCTACATGATGATGTCGTATTTCTGGGTGATTTTCTGGATCTTCCTCCATGAAAACAGAATAAAAGTAACTGGTTATTTACTTGGCTATTTCCCAGTTATCCACAATAAACTCATCTCTCCTGATTGCAGATTTCCACATTTGACTATGCTTTTTTTTTCCTTTGAAATGTAAATCATAGATTTATGCAGTCTTTGTGTTCCTGTTCGTTTGCATGCATGTTCGCTTTTTGATTTCCTTATAAGTTTCATGGCCTTCCTTTTCTGGATCGTCAATTTCTGAGAATTCTCAGGATTCCACAATGTCTGGAATTCTTCTGAAGTCACTTACTGTGATTAATATAATCTTTAATTTATTATGCAAATCATTGCTAACTCACATTCTCACTCTTGGGTGTTTTACCTTAAATAAATAGGCATATTTTTCAGACTTTGTAGTATCTCTATAAATCTCCTGGTCCTGACCAGATATATTCAGGAACACTGCAGGAGGACAGAAAAGAAAAAACGGGCGCCCTGGTTGGTACTTTTGCATCATTGGTAGCCAACAGGTGAGGTCCTGGAGGGGAGTGAATGCTGTGCTCTTATTCAAGAAGGGCTACAAAGAAAAAACGTGGAACTATAGACCAGTGAACCTAAAATCTGTAGCAGGTAAGTTACTTGAGAAGATTCTGAGAGGGTCGATATACATGCATTTGGAAATACAGGGCGTTGTGAGTGGGGGATCATGGCACACAAATTTGTTAGAGTGCTTTGATGAAGTAACCAGTAACTTTGAAAAGGGCATGGTTGTATATATAGTCTACATGGATTTCAGTAAGGCCTTCAATAAGGTTCCACATGGTACGCTGCTCTGGAAGGTTAGATCAGATGGAGTTGAGGGGGAGCTGGAAAATTAGGTCCAAAATTGGCTTGATGATAAGAAGAAGAGGGTAATCGTGGAAGGATGCTTGTCAGACCGGAGGCCTTGAAATTCAGTTGCTCGGTTTTCTGTAAGTGGAGTCCTAGGTAGACATAGCAGTGAAAAAGACATTTGGCTCACTGTTCTCAATCAGTTAAAGCATTGAGTATCGGAATTAGGGAGTCAAGTTGCAGTTGTACAAGATGTTGGCGAGTCCATACTTGTAGCGTCATGTTCAGTTTTGTTCACTTTGCTCGAGGAAGGATGTTATTTAACTGGAAAGAGTGCAGAAGAAATTTACAAAGATGTTATAGGAGTTTGTACTTCAGCATGTATGAGGCTGAGGGGTATCTGATGGTAATGTATAAGATCATGGGAGGCATGGATAGAGTCGAAGCACTCAGTTTATTTTTTCGCCAGGATTGGGCAATCACGGACTAGAGGGCATCAAGTTAAGGTCAGAGGGGAAAGAGTAAAAGGGAACCTGAGGGAGAATTTCTTTTACACACAGGGTGGTATGCATATGGGATGAGCTACCAGCAGAAGTGGGTGAGGCGGGTACATTCACAAAATTTAAAATACATTTGGTCAAATACACAGATAGGAAAGGAGTAGAAGGATACTGGGCAATGGCAGAGAAATGGGATTAGTGTGAATGGACGTTTTGTTCGGAATGAACCAGTTTGGGCCGAATGGCCTGTCTTCGTGCTGTAAGTCACTATGAGTCTAACAACTATTGTTCTTCGACTGAAGGTTGTATTGTACTTTCCCAATTCACTGGAGCGAACTTGAGAGTCTAGCCTCGGGGCTTCCATGATGTTTAACCAGAATGATCAAAACTTCCATATTGTAGGCAAACACCATGTAAAATACAATATGTTAATGTCATTATTCCTTCAAAGCTGCTTCCGAGCAAGGTTAGGATTAGTCCATCCGACCACACAATACCAAATTCGAAATAATCTGCTCTCCAGTTTGGTTCAGAACATACTCTTCAACCTACCCGATATACACTTATGGAATTTATTTTTCACAACATTAGCAGTCACTCTGTTAACTCAGTTTCGATGCAACTTCACACCATCCATTATTCCTGAAGAATCCACGAGTATTTGTTACTCATTCACAGGATGGGGGCTTCGTTGGATGACCAGCATTTACAAGCATGCCAGATGGCAATTCATAGTCAACAGCGTTGCCTTGAATCTGGAGTGACATGCAGGCTAGACCAGGTAAGAATAGCCGTCTCCTTCCCGAAAGGACCTCAGTGAACCAGATGAGTTTTTCCAACAATCAACAATGGATTCCTGATCATCATAAACCCTCGATTCCAGATACTTATAGAACATAGAACATAGAAAAATACAGCGCAGTACAGGCCTGTTGGCCCTGGATGTTGCGCTGATCCAAGCCCTCCTAACCTACACTAGCCCACAATCCTCCATATGCCGATCCAATGCCAGTTTAAATGCCCATAAAGAGGGAGAGTTCACCACTGCTACTGGCAGGGCATGCTATGAACTTACGACTCGCTGAGTAAAGAATCTACCCCTAACATCTGTCCTATACCTACCACCCCTTAATTTAAAGCTATGCCCCCTCTAATAGGTGACTCCATATGTGGAAAAAGGTTCTCATGGTCAACCCTATCGAAACCCCTAATCATCTTGTACACCTCTGTCACGTCACCCCTAAACCTTCTTTTCCCCAATGAAAACAGCCCCAAGTGCCTCAGCCTTTCCTCATACGATCTTCCTACCATACCAGGCAAATCCTGGTAAATCTCCTCTGCACCCGTTCCAGTGCCTCCACATCCTTCCTATAGTATGGCGACCAAGACTGCACACAATACTCCAGATGAGGCCGCACCAGAGTCTTAAAGAACTGCAACATGACCTCAGGTCTCCGGAACTCAATTCCTCTACCAATAAAAGCCAGTATGCTATATGCCTTCTTCACTGCACTATTTATCTGGGTTGCAATTTTCAGAGATCTGTATACATGGACACCAAGATCCCTCTGCTCATCCACACTACGAAGTATTCGACCATTAGCCCAGTACCCCATAGTGTTGTTACTCTTACCAAAGTGAATCACGTCACGCTTACCTACATTGAACTCCATTTGCCACCTTTCTGCCCAGCTCTGCAGCTTATCTATATCCCGCTGTAACCTGCCACATCCTTCCTCACTGTCAATAACTCCACCGACTTTCGTATCATCCGCAAATTTGCTCACCCAACCTTTTAGCCCCTCCTCCAGGTCATTTATCAAAATGACAAACAGCAATGGTCCCAAAACAGATCCTTGCGGAACACAGCAGTAACTGCACTCCAAGATGAACCTTTACCATCAACTACTACCCTCTGTCTTCTTCCAGCCAGCCAATGCCATACCTCCGTATTTTTTTGCAGTAGCCTACCATGGGAAACCTTATCAAACGCCTTACTAAAATCCATATGCACTACATCTACCTCTTTACCCTCGTCCACCTCCTTAGTCACCTTCTCAAAGAATTCAATAAGGTTTGTGAGGCACGACCTGCCCTTCACAAAACCATGCTGACTATCCGTGATCACATTATTCCTATCCAGATATTCATAAATCCTATTCACTACAATTCTCTCCAAGTCTTTGCCCACAACAGAGGTAAGACTCACCGGCCTATAGTTACTAGGGTTATCCCTACTCCCCTTCTTGAACAAGGGAACCACATTTGCTATCCTCCAGTCTTCTGGCACTATTCATGTAGACGACGAGGACATAAAAATCAAGGCCAATGGCTCTGCAATCTCCTCCCTAGCTTCCCAGAGAATCCTAGGATAAATGCCATCAGGCCCACGGGGACTAATCTATTTTCAGCCTTTCCAGAATTTCCAACACCTCTTCCCAACATACCTTAAAGCCATACATGCTCATTAATTGTGACTCAATATTCACATCGGCAAAAATGTCCTGTTCCTGAGTGAATACTGATGAAAAGTATTCATTCAGTGTCTCCCAAATCTCTTCAGCCTCCACACGCAACTTCCCACTACTATCCTTTAAATTTCACAATCTGCCATGGCAGGATTTGAATCCATGTCCCCAGAACATTATTTGGTTCTCTGGGTTAAGAACCCAGCGATAATATCAGTATGTCATGGCTTCCTTTTGCACACAGTTGCATAATAATTTCCAGAACATATGATGCAAAACATTTGCGTGACAGTTTTGGTTCAGATATATAACACATCAAGTTTGCTTCTCCACCCAAACTGATTTTGTGGAATCTGAGGGACAGGGCCTGAATCGTTACTAGTGATAGACTTGGATAAGGCATTCGGGGAGGCTCACCTTGATGCTGAGATGGTCTGAAGAAATGTCCAGCAATACAGAACAGGCATCGATATCTACCCCGCTCTGTCAGAAGAAGTGTCACTGTATATTCTCACTGCTCCCTCACACTCACTGTGTATCTGTTATAGCACCAACCCTCAACCAAGGCTCACGCTCTATCTCCAAATAAGGCGCAAGTACGACCACTCTCACTATTGAATTCAGCACCTTCCCTCGCCCACATTTTCTCTCCCTGACGCAATAGCCCCGCACATTAATAACACTACATGGATACAACACGTGGACGGACTCCCTCTGGCTACCTCACAATGTCACACCTTACCTACCTCAGCATTAACAGCAGGGCCATCCACTCCCACACTCACTCATTCCCTCCCTTTCTCCCATTCCAGGAGAAACAGCCTGGAATAGGACAGAAAGGGCCAAGTCGGGTGGTGGAGTGCCGGATATCCGTTTCCTCATCCCCCTACCCTGATATGTGGGGAGGACCCTGGAGAGCTCTGGAGAGGACCAGGAGGCCTTGTGTGTAGATTCAGAACCATCCACATCCCACCAACCGAATAACGTGCAGTGTTCAGTAAAGAACAATTCTCAATTCAAACCTACTGTCAGTTCCAAACTCATCTCTCTCACTCGCAGAACAGATATCCCATTGCACAGAGATGTGGGCAGTGAAATACACAGACATATTGGTAAACACCACAATATACTAACATGCATAATGCATACAAGGAGATAAGCATGCACACACGGAGAAGCACACAAAGACATATACCGTCACACACAAATAGACACAAACACAGAAAGAAACACAGAGGCTGATACAAAGACAGGCAGACATAGTCACAGAAATACACAGAAGACAAGCATATGGACATACACATACACGCACGCACACACTCACGCACACACACGCACACACACATAAATACACAATAAGACACAGACACGAGTGCCATTAAGACACAAATAAATAATGTATAAGGAGAACAAGGATTCTAGATAGAAATTATGAGAATGATGTTGAGGAACATATTAGAAATGACTGAATGGTATGTCAGATTCGATAGGCCAAATGGTCTAATTCTGCTCCTTTTTTAAAATTCTCGTGTGGTGTTATGCTCTCCGGTATTCTCTTCCTGAGACAGCAGCAGCAGCATATTTGATTGGAAAGTGTCAGTGGTAATGTGGGAAAAGATTGGAGGGCAAAATGGTTAATGTCAATTCCTAGTTTTTGTACCACTATATCCGAAAAGGGGCAGTGATTTGATATGAGGTTAACACAGTTTTTATTAAAAAATGTATCCCACAACGAAAGAAGGATGCCCCTTTCCCTTTACTGTTGTGCTATCTGTGGTGAACTCATCCTCAGGGAGCAGTGAAGGTCAATGAAGATATTCTAGGTTGAGCTTGACTGATCTTTGCCGGACAGGAGAGTCAATGTTTATTGGGAACAGAGCGGAGACAGAACGTCAGAACATTCGGATCAGTCTTGAGCATAATGAATGTTGCTGCCAAATGGCTAACTGCTGCTCCTAGCCCATGTGCTGTTCCCTCAATCCATGCTGCCGGCCGTTACGGAGATATACTGCTGTCCCTACCCCCGTGTTATTCCCTCAATCCACCCCTGGATGCTGTTACAGAGATATACTGCTGTCCATAACGCATGTGTTGTTCCTTAAATTCAGCCCTCAAGTCTGTTACAGAGGTATACTGCTGTCCCTAACACATGTGTTGTTCCCTCAATCCACCATCGATGCAGTTACAGAGATATACTGCTGTCCCTACACCATGAATTGTTCCCTCAATGCGATTACAGGGTATAGGACTATCCCATTCAGCCAGACTGGATCGTTACAATGAGACGGGAGGAGACCATTCTTCCCTTCTAACGAATTATGCATGAATGTAGAATGAAGTAATTCAGCTCGTGAGAACATTACACAGCCCAGGAGGAGGTCATCCAACCCGCCTGAACTGCTGCACAGGAACAAGGATGCTGTCACTGACAGTAAATAGACAGGAGAGATATATGATTTTTTAAAACAAAACTGTAACTAGTTTTGCCTCAGAGATCACTGTGGGGTCAGCAATGATCAGTAATCTATGTCAAATATCTGGATGAAGGGACTGAATGGATCAAAGCCGAACTCCCTTGTACACCAAAATGATCATTCAATATATCTTCAAATGGAGGTAGTGAATCTGCATTATGATGTAGACAGGGAAGGTTAGTGAGCATACCCTCAGCAGAAATAATATAGTGTGAATTGTCTATTGCAGTTGGGAACAATTTAAATGGAGAGAGATCGCAGAACTCTGTGATGCAGATGTTTTTCATATTCTTGGTACATGAATCATATGAAGTCTGTCTGCAGATGCAGCAAGTGATTCGGAAGGTAAGTGGAATGATGCTGTTCGTGGCAACGGGTATTGGGTTTAATCAGGAATGTTTCACTGTATCAGTACAGGGCATTGCTGAGACCACATCAGATCCACTGGGTGCAATTTTGATCCTCTAAACTATAAAGCTCCTTTCAAAGATGTTCAAAGATGCTTCCCTTAACTCATTCCTGAAATGAAGGCCTTTTGTTATCTGGGATTATCTGTTTCGAACTTAGATTCAAAATCTTATTGAACCACGATTTTCAGAGACGTGTTTCGGCTGGCTAAACATTTTCTCTTGTTAAGGAGACTAAAGCTATATAATATTTTTTTTTGAATGAGATGCATTGGTATTAACACAAATATTATGAAGATATCAAGCTATTTTTAAAAATTATGCAGACGCATATGAAGATGTCATCAAATTATAAAGCGGGCAGATTTTTTTTCTTTTGCTGATGAAAGGCACTGTGCATAACAGCAGCAATGATGCTGCATACAGCACACAGTCTATTATCATCCATTCAGAGAATGTACATGGAAAGTGCACATGGTCCAGTCTGGTGTTCAGTTGACAACATTGTATTTTTCCACACAGAAAGGGAGAAAACTATTACCTGCCTCAGGAGCAACAGCCAATTGGTCTCTCTCTCTGACTGTGTTCTGCCTGACAACAAAATGTGCGAGCAGAAAATCCCTGGGTAATCTTAACAACTCGTGGAGTATTTCTGATGAGGATTCATAGGAATCTATGCACAGCTCAAAGAAAAGAGAATTCAGCCAAATCCAACTGTTCTGGGAAGAAATCCGCATTCCCAGACATTTATGTGAGCAGAATAACTTCAAAGGCAGAAAAAAACATTTGAGACACTCTATCATTTTAACATTTGTTCAGAGTTCAACTTTCTGTCTCTCAGATTTCTCTAGAAAATTACCGTCTGATACTTATATCATTGGACACAGCACTCAACTGGTTACATTTAAAATTGGCTTTCACCAATAGAGGAGTGGGGAAAGACATGAGTGACCCTCCAACATTGGTCAGAACACGAACTAGAGATTCTCAAATTGTTGTTAACGTGTGAATTCCTTCCCCAGAAGTTTGTGATGCCTGGATATTGTTAGACATTTGAAAGACAAATGAATGTAGGAAAATGGTACACTGACAGAAAAGTGCTGCTGAGACCTTAATCAGATCATCGTGCATGGTAAGGAGTGACAAAGTGCCTGATGACCCACTCTTGCTGCATAATCCAGTGTTACTGTGGTGCATTCAGCCTCTCACAGCTCCTGTAAGATGCAGATGGGGGGCACTTGCTCCAAATACCTGCTCCACAGTAACACAAAATCTCAACCAATGCTTCACAACTGTCACACACAGATTGATACGGATTGGAAAGTGTTATTTGGAAATCCAGGCTGGGTTCGAAAGACGCCTTTGGTCTCTTCACAGATTGTCTCCTCTCTGCAAGTTGTGCTTCATTTGTTGGTCTTGGTCTAGACTCGGATTCATTATGAATAAAGCTCTATACCTCACTCAGAGATGACTCAAAAGTGCTTTGCTCTCTCTGATTACAACAGTCAATAACAGAACATCCAGGAAAATTACAGCCATTTACTTTGAAATTACAGAAAATGAAAACATAAGGAACAGAAATAGGTAATTCGTACAGTCAAGACATTGTATACGATCATGGCAGATCTACTGTTTGCATTAACTCCTCCTTAATGTCTAATTCTTCACAACCCTCAGCTCTCTGACAGGTCTAAAATCCATGTACCACCTCTTTAAATACTTTCAGTGATGTAGCTCCCCTAACTCTCCAGTCCAGATAATTCCTGACATTGATTACCCTCTTTGAGCGGAAAACACTCTCTACACATACGTCGTCACCTATTGATATGAACAAAAGTTGAACACAGGTGCTCAGGAAAGAGTGAATGCCTTGATATCAAGGCAGTAGTTGACTGAGGATGTTATTGGGACCACCTACTTATTTGAGCTTCATCGGAATCAGGTATAACCTCCCCACTGGTTGGGGTCCTTCAGAGCACAAAGGAAGATGTTTGTTGTCGGTGGTCGACAATCCTCTCAGTCCCGGTACATCTGTTCAGGTGATCCTCAGATTAACTTCCTCAGCACAAACATCTTCAGCTTCTTCGTCAACGTCTATATGTCCCCACTCCCGGCGCCCCCCATCGATCACAAGATCAGAAGCAGGGTGATCACTGAAGATCACACAATATTCAGAACAATTTGTCCCCATTCAGCTCCTGAACCAGTCTATTTCTATATTCAGCAAGATCCAAACAACATTCAAGTTTGTGCGGTTAAAGTGTCGGTAACATTCATGTAACAGCACGGCCAGACACTGCACATTTCCACAGTTAAAAGAGGAGCTCATTCAGCATCTCACGCTGGTTACATGGATATGTGGAAACCATTCAGTTCATCGAAATGTCTGAACAAGAGGAGGGACAGCCCATTCAATCCTCCTGCCTGTTCTACAGGAAGATGAGGGGTCTGGTCAGTACATTGAGCTGTAAAACAGGAACAGGCAGAGTTCAGTAAGACCCCTAAACCTGTTCTATAGAACCAGGAGGAGACCATTCACCCCTCGAGACACTTACACAGGAATGGGAGGGTGTCACTGATGCTCCATCCTGGAAAACGAATGGAGCAGAGACTGCACTCATAGACGGCTCACAATGTTCCTCGTGGCTCCATTGCTTGTGGAACAAATGATACTTTAACATGTTTTGCCGGTAGTGAGGAAGGAAGCCAAATGTTTTGTGCCAAGCCTTAAGGAGGCATCTTCCATCTCCAAGAAGACAGACCCATGTTCTCCGTGGAGGTCAGAAGCTGGTGAGGATAGTTAACTGTTTTAGAGTGAAAGTATTGTGGCTCCTGTCGGGATGGTGGATAACGTGAAGTTCTATGTATGACCACACACCAAATGCACTGTATTAATTTTGGAAGAGTTTAGTTAAAGACTGGCCCTCTCTCTATCTCAATCGAAATGGGAAGGGGTATGGAGTGAGAAGAACGTTCTCAGAGTCTTTTAAGCCATCGAGAATCATGTAAACCAGGTAAAACAAAACGTGGAATTTATCACCGTATTATAGCTTCTGTTTGGAATATAATGAGTGACTGTCCATCACCTTAAGGTTCAATGCAATCATCTCTTATTCTTCAAAGCACTACAGATTAATCCTCATACACACCCGATGGTACTATCATCCCAACAATGTATCTGGTGAAACTCCTTTACGCTCTTTCTGCCAAGAGGATTATTCCTTATAAAGGAGAGAAAATCTGTGCACAATACCCCAAATACTATCTCAACAACACTCTCAGGGTTGATCATAATAATTCTGTTCCCTCACTTAGCTGTCTCAGCTTCTTTCCTGTGGTATAAAAAGCCATTCCTTCTAACTACACTGCGAATGATTTGGAATTTTGATGTTTCTTACATCTTTGCGTCAGTCATCACCAGAGGTGAGGATGGAAATGTGTATCACGTTCAGAGGGAGACTCAATCAGAAAGAATTCACTTGAGACAAGGAATGGTCACCTACCTGAACGGAACTTACTTGCAGGAACTTGGAAATCAGGCATAGGAAGGGAGCTATCTTTCCTTTTGTTCTGCTGTCACGGGATGACCTCGTGGAATCCGACGTACTCCTTGTTGCATTAGACCCAGTCTCAACACCAGAAACTTGACTGTTCGTGCTACATTCCCCTGTGAATCCAATCCCCACTCCCCGACATTTTCCAATAGAGCATATTTATTTGAAATGGGGACAGCCCCAGAAGACTGCTGCACTAGCTGCTTACCTCTCTTACATTTCTTGGAATTAACCCATCTACGTGACAGCATCTGAGACAATCTCCCCTTCCTGTAACTGCCATCCATCATATACTGTTGTTGCAACAAATTCTTCATTGTCTCTAACTGTCTCTCCAACCGATCCATTGGATCTGATAGGATTCGCAACTAGAAGCATTTATTGCAGATATAATCCGCATAAACCCTTAAATCCTCTTAAAACTCTGACAAGAAGCTCATATGATTCTACTAACGCTATTTGTGCTCCTTCACAATCTACAGACCCAGAAAAAACAAAACTGTCTTATACTTCTACAAAACACTGCCCCAGATAAAATTAATATTTATGGCTTATATTTTAAGATTAATAAAGAGATATTTTTCAAAAAAAACATATAATTAAGGAAGAACCTACTCTACACACCTCAGTGGACTTTGTGTAGGACACAGTTAAAACAATTCACTTATCTGGCTGGGGACATTGCCCAAACAGTTCCTCCAAACCAGTTGTAAATTCCACTGTTAATTTTACTAGATGCACTCCAATATCCAGCGATACATGAATTCAAACTGCAAAGGCAGTAACTGCGCAGGTACACTGTCCTGTCAGTTTCTTCCCCTCACCATGTGCTTCCTTAGTGTTTTCCTTTCCCTCTTAAAACTGCTGTTGCTTTGACATTTTTCCCCAAAGTTCCAAAACAATGCAACAGCATACAAAACAATAATTGCTGCTCCTGGAATTCGAAGAAATCACCTTCAACACCTAAAATACCTCAAGAAAGGAGCAGCTGTTGCAACCAGAAATTTTTCCCGCCCAGTCTTCTGAAATTTCAAATACTTCCACTGATTGTCCGTGGCCTATGCTGCAAGAAATAACTCTGAATTCCGAAGTTTGTCAGGCATGATTTCTCTGTCAGAAATGCGTTGTGATTTTTTGCAAGTTTGCTGTTCATTTCTAAGTACCCAATATCACTTCTTATATAATGGATTCTAACTGTTTCCCCACATATGTCAAATTAATTCGTCGGCAGTTCTCCACGTTATTTCTTCTTCCCTGTGTTTATGGATAGATGATGTTTACTACCTTCCAGTTATCTACAGGGGCTTATGGTCTTTGCAGGATCTATAGTAAAATAAAACACAGTCACTGACAGTTCAATTAATATGCTGTTTTATTTCTGGCATTTTTGCATGAAGTATATCTGGCCCATCAGACTTAACAATGATCAATCTAGCGCCATTTCCAAGTACTACCTTGTTACAGATATGAATTGATTTCATGTCTTTAGTTCCACAAGTCCCAGGTGATTACTTGCTTTACACGGAGATTTCCTGACGCTTTCCCCATGAAGACAGATGCAAAATAGCTGTTTAGTTTCTCTGCCATTTCCTTGTTCCCCACAATAAATTCTCCCATACCTTACAAATTTCCACCTTGGCCTTACTTTCGTTTTCTTTGGTACATGGATCATAGATTTGAGCAGTGTTTGTGTTTCCTGCTTGTTTGTATTCATGTTCTTTTTGATTTCCTAACACTTTCTTCGTCCTTAATTTCAGAAAAGTAAATCTCTCAGAATGTTTAGATTTGCACAAAATCTGGAATTCTTCTGAAGCTGCTTCATTAGATTTAATGCAATCATTAATTTCTTACGTAAACCTTCGATGAGTCCGCTTCCCTTTCTTTGATGTTTATAACTTAGTGATATATACATGTTTTTCAGGCTTTACAGTATTTCTATCACTGAAAACCATTGTTTGTCTCACACTAAATGCCATTTGTATTTTTCCAGTTCACTTGGCCCTCTAGCCTTCGGGTTTCCATGATATTTGAGTGTAATGTTCAAACATTCTATATTGCCGTGTAACATGCAGCATATTAATGTCACCATTGCCCAATAGCTTCCTCAGAGCACGGTAGGTAATTAGTCCTTCTGACCACGCAATACCACGCCTGAAATAACCTGCTCTCTACTTTGGTTCACAACATACTCTTCAGCCTACCTCATATACACTTATGAAATGTATTTTTCACAGCATTAGTAATCATTTAGTTAACGCAGCTTCGATGCAATTTTAGATCATCCAGTATTACTGCACACCCACGATATTTGCATATCTTATTTTCAGAGAATCGGATGATCAACAGTTTTGGTTAGATATGTAAGGCACCAATGTTTGTTCCTCCTTGTTGTTTGCAAGATCCATATAAACATATTCTGAAGAAGCTGAGGGATGTGCTCTGTGATGTTATTAATGATAGACGTGGACAAGACAATGGGAAGGCCCACCCGATGGTGAGATGATCAGAAGAAATGCCCATCAATTCAGGACAACATCAATAGCTTCCCCGCTCTGCCAGGACAAATGTCTCCCTATTTTCTCTACTCCCTCACATTCTCTGTATATCTGTTACAGCACCTGCCCCCAATAAGGCTCTTGCTCCACCAGTCACATTGTTGCATGCAGCACTCTCTTTCCTTCACTCTCTCTGTCACTGATTGCAAATCGAGATTGAATTTATTGTTTTGCCAACATTGAACCAGTGAGACAATTTGATGCTGGGGATATAAAGGTGAGAACATTTTGAAAGTTGGGGAGAGAGCAGATGCCATCGAGACAGATGAAGCCTGGGCATCAACCATCTTGCTCCGCAAGAAATTAGGAAATACTTGCTATCATAGATAATTTTTCATATGAAACATATTCGCACTAAACAGAAATACGACGACACAGGGAATTCAGCAGCCAGAAGAGCAACATCACAGAGGACAGCAGTGGCTGTGTGGTTTTGAAATCAGGTTTATGTAATCTTCATGAGTGTCTAATTGAAACATTATATTGTTATACAGTTGGGGACAGTTGTGTGGTGATGGGGAGGGGGATTTTGGTTAAAGTTGTAAATAGTTGTGGCTTAATGTTCACTTTTACAGTTAAAAATAAATTGGCGTTATTTTCTTTAAATAGTGGAATTTGGGAGTTCTCTGTTATTCATATTCTAACATATTTCTAGGTGAGTTGAACTTTCCTGGGTGTTTGGTTTAATTAATAGAGGCGTTCACTACCATGTCGTAACATTTGTAAAGACCAATAGAGAGCAAAAAAAACAGAAGTATGGAGTTAGAAGATTAAATATAAAGAAAGAACCGTAAGAGCTTCTTTCGATTTGGAAAGGGCAAATGAGAGGCAAAAAATGGGCATCTGATCACTGGAACTTGACACAGGAGACATAGTAATATGAAACATGGAAATGGCTGACGAGCTGAAAAATTATTTCGTGTTATTCTTCACTGTTGAAAACACGAGTAATATCCCCAAAATTGAAAAGACTTAGTGGACGGACATGAGTAAAGTGGCCATCACCTTGGAGAAGGTGCTGGAAAAACTGAATAGTCTGAAGGTAAGTTAAATCAACTGGACTAGATGGACGCCACTCCAGATTTCTAAGGCAGATAGCTGATGAGACAGGGGAGGCATTGGTGGTGATCTTTCAGGAATCTCTCGAATCAGAGAGATTCCCAGTGGACTGGAAAATCGCTAACGTGATACCCCTGTTTAAAAAGGGAGTAAAGCAAACAACGGAAAATCACAGATTGTCTAATCTAAACCTGGCTCTGGGTAAGATCCTGGAATGTATTGTGAAGGATGAGATTTCTGAATAGTTGGATGTGGATGGAAAAGAAGGACAAAGTTAGCATAGTTTTATCGAGGGGAGGTCATGCCTGGAAAATCTGCTAGAAAACCTTGAGGACGTAACGAGCAGCTTACAATAAAGAGAGCCAATGTATGTCATACACCTGGACTTCCAGAAGGTCTTTGACAATGGCTACTGAGTAAGGCAAGGGCCCATGGTATTAGAGGCCAAGTGCTAGCATGGATAGAAGTTTGGCTGTCTGGCAGGTAGCAAAGAATGTCGATTAAAGTGTCCTTCTCAGGATGACAGCCAGTGACAAGTGGTATTCCATAAGGCTCAGTGTCGGGACCACAACGTTTCACTTTATACATTAACGATCCAGATGAAGGAACTGAAGGCATTCTGGTTAAGTTTGAAGGTGATACAAAGATAGGTATAGGGACAGGTAACGTCGAAGAGACATGGAGGCTCAAGAAGGATGTGGATAGGTTAGGATAATGGGCAAAGAAGTGGCAGATGGTGTACAAACTGGGAAATTGTGGGAACATGCACTTTGGTAGGAAGAATAAAATCATCAACTACCGAGAAAATTCAGATGTCTGAAGTGCAAAGAGACTTGGGAATCCAAGTTCAGGATTCTCTCAATGTACACTTGCAGGTTAAGTCAGTAGTTAGGAAGGCAAATGTAGTGATGGAACTTATTTTGAAAGGATTTGAATGTAAAAGCAAGGATGTACTTCCGAGGCTCTATAAGGCTCTGGTCAGACCACATGAGGAGTATTATGCGCTATTTTGAGCCCCATGTCTCAGGAAGGATGTGCTGACCTTGGAATGGGTTCACAGCAGGTACACGAAAATGCTCCCAGGAATGAAATGCTTAACATATGAGAACGTTTGAAGAGTCTGGGTCTGTTTTTTATGGAGTTCAGAGGCATGTGGGGGGATCTAATTGAAACATACAGAATACTGAATGGCATGCACAGTGTGGATGTTGAGAAGTCTTTCATTGGTAGGAGACTCTAGGACCCAAGGATATAAACTTAGAGTCAAGGGAAATCCTTTTAGTATGGGGGTAAGGGGAAATGTCTTCAGCCAGAGAGTGGAGAACCTATGGAATTCATTTTCACAGAAGGCAGTGGAGGTCAGATCATTGAGTATATTTAAGATAGAGATATTTGCTTCTGGAGTATCAAAAGGATCAAGGGTTACAGGGAGAAAACAGGACAATGGGGTTGAGAAAGTAATCGGCATGATTGACTGGCAGATCAGACTCGATGGGCTCAATGGCCTCATTTCTGTTCCTATGTTCGATGATCTTATGGTCATAATGCTCCCGTTCTCTTACTTTGTCCCTCCTGACAGCATCCCTGAGTCATCGTTAACAAACGTGGAGGATTCCTATTGACGATTCATTGGGAATCGCTCCACTGTTTGAAGGAAAGGAAATTCTGCCAAATCGAACTGTTCCAGGAAGAAGTCTCATACCAGCAGCTTGTTTGAGTAGGATCACATCGGAGACAGAATAGCAGTTGGGACACATTATCTCTTTTCCATTTGATATAAGTAAAAAACTATGAAACTCTGGAAACCATTCCTTATTCTTTATTGTTTTCAGACATGTGCGTTGGTGTATGTGTCTGTATGTGTGTGACTCTCTGTCTCACATTTTTCGAGAAAATGACCAAGGTTACACTTCACATTTGTTGTAACCAGTGGAGAAGTGGGGCTGGAAAATGAAAGAGTGACCCTCCAACATTGGTCGGAACAGGAATGAGAAATTATCACGGGGCTGTTCAAATGGGCATTCTCTTCCCCAGAAATTTATTCCCAAGATGCAGCTCAACACCACTACTTCCAGCGTAATTAAACATGGCCCATAAATGTTGGACTATCAACAACACCCACATTCCACGAATAGATAAAAAATGATGAACTGCAGCAGAATTAATTGGATGGGAACAAGACTGTTAGACAAATGCCTGGTGCCTTCCAGAACTGTGCTGCCTGTGTAGTTTGAGTTTGTGCAGTTCCCTAGCATTGTGACTGGGTGCTTGCATTTATTCAAAGTTGGGTTTGTTCAACATTTAACAGACATGGAGGAAAATTATGGACAGACAGAAAAGTGATGCGGACACCACTCTCAGATCAGCCATAATCTTACTGTCTGGTCGAGCAATGACAAAGTATCTAACGACCCACTCCTGCTCCTCAGTCCTATGTTCCATTCAGTCCTTAAAGCCAACTGAACAGGACCAGATAGGGACCACTTGCTCCAAATACCTGGTCCGCCGTATTACAGGATATCATTCAGTCCCTCAACACTGTGTGATTTGGTGGGTTGGAAAATGTGATGGGAAATCCAGGCTGGATATAAAAGAAACCTCTCACCTCTTAACAGAGTGTCTCCTCGCTGAGCTGGTGTTTCGTTTGTTGGTCATGTTGCAGTCCCAGATTGACTTTGAATATCAGACCCATACCTCGCCCAGAGATGGCTCACCAGATACTTTTCTCTCACTATCCTCAACATTCAATAACAGCACTTCTCGGTCAATTGCAACCATTCACTTTCCAATGACAGAATATGAGAACATAAGAAACAGGAGTAGGTAATACGGATGCTCACGCCATTGTATGCGATCATGGCTGATCTACTGTTGGCATTGACTTCTCTTTAATGCCCAATTCTTCATGCCCCTCAGTTCTCTTACAGGTCAAAACTCCATCTACCTCCTCTTTAAATACTTACAGTGATCTACCTCCCCTACGTTTCTACACCTGAAAATTCCTGACATTCACTACCCTCTATAAGAAGAAAACACTCTCCACAGAGACACCAGCACGTAGTAACATTCACAATAGTGGTTAACTGACCTGCTCAGGTAAGAGGGATGGACCCCGGTATCAAAGCAGGATGTGACTGAAGATTTTATCCACAGAGGCACTTAAATACCCAGAATCATACACCCCGACTAAAATAAAAAAATACAAGCCTTGGAATTTATCAATCTTCTCAGTGTCTGTGTAGAACATAACGAGTGATTGTCCATCACCATCAAGTTTCAATGCAATGACCTCTTATTCTCTGGCAGTGCTGCAGATTAACCTTCACTCACTCCTCTTTTACCATCAGCGAACTGATTATTCTGGTGAAATTCCTACACACTGTCTCTATTGCAATGAGATAATTCGTTTTAAAGGATAACAAATATGTCCATAATACACCAAATACAGCCTCTACACACTCTCAGTGATGATCACAATAATTCCTTTCTCTCACTTAATGGTCGGCGCATCTTTATTATGATGTAAACACCCATTCCTTCTCTATGCACTGCCATCGATGTGGAATTTAAAAGTTCCTTACCTCTGTATGTCAGCATCAGTAAAGCCAGCACCAGAGGTGCCTGTGGAGATGAACATCACTCTTGGGGAGCGACTCAGTCAGAAAGATTGCACTTGAAATAGGGAATGGTCACCTACCTGAATGGAAATGGAGTGTGGGAATAAGGAAAACAGGCAGAGGAAGGGAGCTAACTTTACTTTTGTTCTTCCCTCATGTGATGTGTGCAGTCCTGACAAGGCCAGCATGTTATATGGATCTTGAACTGAGTGGCTGGTTCAGCTCTTCCACAGGACAATAAAGGGTAAAAAACATTGACTTTTCTGAAGGACGTGAAGTAAGCAGCTGGGCCTTTTTGTTTTCACAAATAATGATGGCTTCACTTCAATTACATCAATTTCCTGCATGACATATCAACAGATTATTATTCTGTGCCTCTAGATTAATTGTCAATTATTTAAGCAGCACGCAGTGTCTGCCTGTCTGACAGGTTCTTTGCAGTGAACAAGTTAAACATACTAAAGAGCAATTATTTTGCAACTAACATGTGGTTAGAAGGGACTTGATAAGTTGTATCCAGATTTAACAAAGGCACAATTGATGGTTTAGTCAGAAGATGCACTGAGGCTAAGGAGAAGACAAGGATATCATGATGGTGGTATTGTTCAGGATTAGTGAGTGGGGAGGATATAGAAATGTAGATCTGTGCAGGGCAAGAAGGATTATGGAGTTTAAGAACAGTCTGGTTCATCTTCGCATATTGGTGAGCAATTTCCCATGAAATATATGCTCGTTATAATTTGTGAGGAATTGAATATTTCATTGGAGTTGAAAATATTGACGCCAGGTTTCTACATTTTAAATAATATGAGCCGCAATTCAGCCTAACCTGGCTTTATGAACAGATAGAATGAGTTACCAGGAACACCAACTATAGCGAGAATAGGACAGTAACCAACTTGAATAGCCATCAATATATCATAGATTCGCAAAACTAATGCGATAAAAGGTTGAGAAAGCTAGTAAAGACCCTCGGATATACTCCAGTCCATTGTTGGAATATAATATTCTCAGATTCTGATTAATTGTTGGAACATTTCAGCCTAATGTTCTCAGATTCTGATCTCTCATCCCCCTCTCTCTGGGTCTGCTGATCCCTGTTAGTGCTATCGGAGATGCTCCCGCTGATACTATGGGATAACACATTGACTAGAGAACCTAATTAATAGAAGAGAAAAACCCTGCAGTGACACATTTAGAGTGGCACATCCACTGAGACTGACATCAATCACAGTCGCTGAACAAATATCTCCAGTTAACCCATTTCACTTCAATACATTTTTGCTAAAATTTAAATAAAATTACATTTCACACATTCTGGATGGGATTTGTGGGAGTGACTGAGGAACAAATGTTAGGGCTGGTAGATCAATCATGTGTAAGCATTCAATCTGCCTTGGATATGGGAGCAATGCCAGAGGTTTGTCAGAACATAAGCATGCTTCTCTGTTTATAGATTGAAACTATGTTCTTTAAATACTGATCACGCACTGCAATATCAGTAAAACGTTGAGAGAACTTTTATTGTCCATGAGCTGAGAAGAAAATATCCCTAAGACTACGTGCGGTTATAACAGACAATGACATGGTTATGTTAACAGGGAATTGTACGTCACAGACAATGGAGACTGATGCAGTTTTATAATTCAGTGTAGGTAAAGCATGGCGGTGGAAAAGGAACAGTAAGTCAGGCAACATCCAAGGAGCAAGAGAGTCGACGTTTCAGGCTGGAACATTCTTCAGGACTGGCGAGGGGAAAGGGGGCTAAAAGGAAATGGGTGATGGGGGAAAGGTTAGTGACAGGTGAGCGAAAGTAGGAGGTGATAGTGATAGATCGGTGAGGAGTGTGGAACGTAAGATGGACATTAAGTCTCCTCAGGGCATATATGAGTTGGGGGGTTGGATCTGGGATCTCGGGTGGCGAGGGGAAGTTTGTAAATCCGTGAATCCAATATTCATGCCGTGTGTTTGTTGGCTCCCGAGGCAGAAGATGAGATGTTACTGGTAACATCCTGGTAAATCTTTTCTGTACCCTCTCCAGCTTAATAATCTAATTTCTATAACAGGACTGCACACAGAATTACAGAAGAGTCTTTATCAATGTCATGCAGTCTCAACGTGCCTGTCCAGCTTCTAAACTCAAAGGTCTGGGGAAGTAACCTTAAACACTCTGCGCCACAAATTTCAAAGAAATATACCTGCGCCTCGGGTCCCTCTTTTTAAATTACTGCCAGAGCCCAGCATTAATTGTGTAAGCCCTCCTCTTGTTTGTTTTATCAAAATGCAATGCCTCACATGTATCCATGTTAAACCCCATCTCCCATACCTCAGCCCAGTGAATGATATTACTGGCCCCTCACACTCCCCCTTCGGATGAAACCGACACTCCCCTCTCCAGAAGGCCTACAGACACAAGCCTTGAGTTTCCCAAAGACCCAGATTTTGGTTTGCCTTTTGCAGGCAGAGGGAGGAGTCAGTAAGGTGAAGCTGGCAATGAAACAGTTGCCTTATAATAATTAATGATTTTAGGGAGAGGGAAGCGATATGTTTGAGATTTGAAATAATGGCCGGTGTTTTGGCCCCGGAATTGTGCTCCTTCCTCGTCTCTGGTGTTCAGTATTGATATCTACTCGAGATCCTTCATAGTGCAGAGTGTGTATGCAGGATTTCTTTCCTTAATATAGCAGACTACTGGTAATAGTCATTTAAACCAGAAATCATAGCCAAGCAATTGAAAACGGTTAGCTTACCTCAGCTTAACTCATCAAAAACCTTACTGAGGTCCATTATATAACATCTACATCCTTTTCGTGACTATCAATTTTCATTTCCGCAAAGAAATCTATTATGTTTGGGAAGATGTGACCTCCCCGGAACAAAGCCAGGGAAGGTCTTGTTTGGAGTCTGTCTGTGTTGTACTCTGGAATCAGACAGGTTTTAGTTCCAAGCAGAAATTTATAAAATGCCACATTGACTGACTGTCTACAAAGTGCATATTTTTTAAAACAAAATTGAATGCATTTGCAAATACAAATCTGCAAATTCAAATTCACCCCACAGATTTATGCGTGTATGCATGTGAGAAATGCGGAGTGTGTGTGTGCGGGGGTGGGGGAAGAGTGAGAGAGAGAGAGAGTGCGTGTGTGTGTGTGAGAGAGAATGAGCGTGTGCGTGTGTGTGTCTGTGTGTGTGTGTGTGTGTGTGCGCGCGCGTGTGTGTGCACATGTGCATGCAAGGGTGGGGGGTGTGTGTATCCTCGTTCAGACACAGACAGATGTGGCAGATCCCTTTCCCCACACAGACTCACGCCCTGGTTTCAGAGCTTCCACACGCTGCAGCCTCTGCTCCATTTGTTGTTCATGTTACAGACCCAGAGATTGTAACTACAGTCCCCATGCTCCATCCAGAGTTGGGTCTCAAAATCCTCAGGACTCCCTAAATGTCTGTGGCAGCTCACAGCACACCCTCCAGCAAACCATCCCCAACACCTCCACTAAATTTTGAAAAGCAGGAATCAGTAAGAAGATTTTCATAGAGTGATAGAATCACACAGATGTACAGCATGGAAACAGACGTTTTGGTCCAACTCGTCCTTGCTGACCCGATATCACAACCCAATCTAGTCCTACCATCTAGCACCAAGCCCATATCCCTCCTGACCCTTCCTATTCACATAACGATTCAAATGCCTCTTAAATGTTGCAATTGTACCAGGCTCTATCACTTCCTCCAGCAGCTCATTCCATACACGTACTACACTGTGTGAAAAAGTTACCCCTTCGGTCTCCTTCCCCTGTCACGCAAAACCTATGTCCTCTTTTTCTGGACTCCCCGACCCCAGGGAAAATACTTTGTCTATTTACTCTATCCATGCCGGTCATATTTTGCAAACCTCTCTAAGGTCACCTCTCAGCCTCCGACGCAAGTTCGATGCCTGCCCCTTTACAATAATACTCGAGGGGCTTCCTCGTGTTACTGACCACACGATCAGCTGAGAGGGACTAACACAGGTGTTCAGTGGACAGGCACAGACTAAGTTTCAAAGACTTGAGTCAAAACTGCTGAATCCCTCCTGTCCAGCATGGATCATTAAACTTTCAGCTTTTTTTTCTTTATTCCATGCATGTGGGAGTAGTGCAAGAGCACTGCAGGATTGCATATATAACATGGAACATGGGACACACGGGGAATTGAACAACAGTCCACGCACACCATTTTATTGTTTTTGAGTTTCACAATGTCAGCACTCGATACATTAGGGAGCCAAAACTTAAAGCCAGGGAATGATACGGAAGGACAGAAAAATTCACGTTAAAGATAGAAACAGATAATTAAGATAGAAATAGTCCATGTTGGTGAAAATATGGGGAAAAAGACAGGGCAGTGTGACTAACTGGGGAGCTCTGCAGACTATGCCAATGTATTGATTAGAAAATGAACTATCTGCCCAGCATGGAGAGCTGTGCAGACTGTACCAGTGCATTGCTTAGTAAGCTGAACTATCTACCCAGCATGGGGAGCTGTGCAGACCGTGCCAGTGTATTACTCAGTAAGCTGGACTATCTTCCCAACATGGGGAGCTGTGCCGACTATGCCAGTGTATTTCAGCTCAGTATTGGCCGGGGATGGGTTGTAGTCAGAGGATCGAAATGCAGTCTATAACCAGAACAGAACATAGTGACGTCAATGCCTTCAATATTTAAGCAGCAAGGGCAGTGATGAAATGAATCATGTTTCACAGTTGAAACGAGACAGGTCAACATAGAGACCCACGAGTAACACTGCCATAAGCAAGGAGGGAGAGAATGATTTAACAAGTTCATTGCTGCAGGTAGTAGTGGTTTGTAAAGTGAACATCTCGATTTAGAGTCTCAGCAGGAACAATAACAGTGACAATGATAGTTGAGTCAATGAAAGGACAGTGTTACGGTCAATCATGATTTATAAAATTAATGACTGAACATTGAGACTTACCAGGGACTCCAACGAAAGCCAGGATTGGATAATAAAAATATTGAATAATGTAAAATGCATATTCTATCCGCCATCATAGTGGGTTTCGATCATAATATGTAGAAAGATGCCAACCATCCCAATATAAACTCCTGTCCATTATTGAGACATTCCAGCCTAATGTTCTCAGATTGTGAATCATTGTTGGAATATTCCAATTTAATGTTCTCAGATTCCGACCCATTGTTGGAACATTCCAGTCTAATGTTCTCAGATTTTGATTCATTGTTGGAACATTCCAGACACTTGTGCTCAGATTCTGATCGCTCCCCACTGCATCTCTTGAGCTGCCGCTCTCTTTTAATGCAGTCGGTGGTGCTCCCACTCATACTGTGGAATAGCACATTCAACGGAACCCATTTATCATTAAAAGGTGGAACCCCTCCACTGGGATGATGACAATCCATGAAGACTGGCATTAATCGCAGTCATGAAACAAAAAGGCACATTTAACCCCTTCCTTTCGTAACTTTTCCTATCCCAATATAAACGGGCATTTACTCAGTCTGGGCGGAATAGAAGGGCGTTGCTTAGGGACGGACCATGAATCTTTCAATCTTCTTAATCTTTCTTCCGTGTATGTGGGAGTAGTGCAAGAACACTGCAGGACTGTTTATATTAGCTACTGTTTATAAAGGGAGATAGAGATAAATAAACAAACCGGCTGCATAAGGAGACCAGTGAGGACACTTCCATAGACAATAAATCTGTGTCCACTATTTATTGCCGATTGGCGTTGTGCAGTGCTGCTCCTTGTGAATTCATTCAGAGCATTGAGACTGCTGCTCAGTAACAGGAGTAGGTAATTCTGTCCCCATGTGTCTGTTACAGAAGGACAGGAGGAGACCATTCAGCCTCTCGACCCTGTTACAGATGGACAGTGGGAGGCCATAAAGCCTCTCGGGTCTGTTGCAGAGGGATAGGAGGAGACCATTCAGCCTCTCGGGTCTATTGCAGATGGACAGGAGGAGGTCATTCAGTCTATTGAGACTGTTACAGGGGGACAGGACGAGGCCATTCAGCCTCTCCGGTCTGTTGCAGAGGGGCAGGGCGAGGCTATTCAACTTATTGAGTCTGTTCCAGAGGGACAGGAGGAGGCCATTCTGCTTCTTGAGCCTGCTATTCAGTAACTAACAGTTTTAAAATACTTATGGAGAAGAACAGCACTGAAATAAATGGTAAAGTTCTAAATTGAATCAGGCCAACTTTGAACGTTTTATATTGGCAATTTCAAAAGCTGCTTGGGAGAAGCTCGTGACAGGAAAGTGGGAGGCCATCACAAATGAGATTACAGGGTTCTAGATAGATTATGTTCCGGTTCATGGGCAATGCAAGGCTGGTCGGGAATGCTGGATGGCGAGCGGAAATGAGGTTCAGTTCAAGAATAATAAGGACGCATATGATACGTACAGAAAGGAGGGATCGAGTGAATCCATCAAGGAGTGCCAGGGCTGTAGGCTAATACTCAAGAGGGAAATGAAGAGGGTAAACTGGGGGCATACGATATCCTTCGAAAATAGGGTAAGGGACAATCCAAAGAGATTCTACCAATACATTGAGGTCAAAAGAATAACTAGGGAGAGGACAGGGCCCTTTGAAGATCAGAAAAGTGACCTATGTGTGGAACTACAGGAGATTGGTGAGATACCACATAAATATTTTGCATCGGTATTTACTGTGGAGTAGAATATGGAAGGTAGAGAAATTGGGGAAATGAATGGTGATATATTCAAAAGCGTCCATATTACAGAAGCTGACGTGCTGGCCATCTTAAAATGCATTAAGGTACATAACTCCTTCTGACCTTTTATGTGACTCTTGGATAAGCACTTGGAAGTTAGTACAATGAAAGGCACGTATGTTAATCTGATCTTAGAGGAGGAGAAATGCCGGCGCAATATCAACAGCTCAAGGGCCTGCACTGTGCTGCACTGATCTGTGATCTATGACCTGATCAAGTGTACCCAAGAATCTTATGGAAAGTTAGGGAAGTCATTGTTTGATATCTGGCTGAGATATTTTTATCATAGACGGCCACAGGTAAGGTTGTGCCATTGTTTAAGAACAGTTGGTAAAGAAAAGTAAGGAAACTATAGACCGGTGGGCCTGATGTCATTGGTGAGTAAGTTGTTGGAGGGGATTCTGAGTGGCAGGATTTATTTGTGTTTGGAAAGGTAAGTTCTGATTAGTGAAATCTTGTCTGACTAATTTGATTTAGTTTATTGAAGAAGTGAAGAATAAGATTGATGAAGGCACAAAAATAGAACTGTGGAATAGAATGTGGACTTTAAAAAGGCATTCAAAAAGGTTCCACACGGTAAACTGTTAAGCATGGTTAGATCACATGGAATACAGGGAGAGTTGTAGTTAATTCACTCAAAGGTAAACGATGAAGGTAATGCTGGCGCGGCATTATTTATTTGAACTGGAGACCCGTGACCAGCAGTGTACCACAAGGATCTAATGGATTTTGTCATTTATGTAAATGATTTGGATGTGAATCATAGTAAGAATGGTTAGTGAGTTTACAGGTAGCACCAAAATTGGTGCGGTAATGGACAGTAAAGATGATTAACTCAGAGTAAAAGGGGACGCTGATAAGATGTGCCAAAGGGCTGAGGAGTGGCTGATGGAGTTAATGACAGACAAACGGATGGTGTAACATTTTTGTGAGCCAAATTGGGTCAGCGCTTGTAGGCAGGAACCTGGGAAGTGTTTCCAAACACAGACAGCTAAATAGAAACTATAGAAACCCTGCAGTGTGGAAACAGGCCATTTGGCCCATCGAGTCCACACTGACCCTCCAGATAACATGCTGACCAACACACCCATACGTTACCCCAGTGACTCTACGTTTCCCTTAGACAATCCACCTAACCTGCATTTCCCTGGATACTTTGGGGCAGTTTAGTGAGGCCACTGAACCTATCCTGTGCATTTGTAGACTGTAGGAGGAAAACTAAGCACCCGAAGGAAACCCACACAAACACGGGGAGAAAAAGCAAACATCACACAAAGAGTGGAATCGAACCCAGGTCATTGGTTTTCCAAGGCACTATTGCTAGCCATTTTGCCACCTAACGACCATCGTAGTAGTAACTTATTTCTCCCACTTTCTCTGCATCTGTCACATCTGTTCAGATGATGTTGTATTCCAGCGTGATGCCTCTGTCAAACCCTCCTTAACCTTCACCCCAGAATTCACATTCTAATGGACAGGGCCTTAAGCTGTGACTGACACATTGCCTGCACAGCTGCCCTCACCCCTTCTCCTCCTATCCAGATCAAGTGTCCCATTAATACAACAGCATGCAAGATAATTGCTGATTTAAAATAAAACAAAAAGCTGCATACACTGGAGATCGGAAACCAAAACTGTTCTGATGAAGACTCCCCAGATTTGAGACATTGACTCTGCTCTCTTCTGACAAAGGATTGCGAGAAAGTGACAACTGCAAATGCGGTGAATTCTAAAGTGAATTCCTGATGAAGGGTTTATGACTGAAACATAGTCTTTCCTGCTCCTTGGATTCTGCCTGACCTGCTGTGCTCTTCGGGGGCCACACTTTTCGACTTTCTTCCTTCAGATGCAACCAGACCGGTTGAGGTTTTCATGCAAATTCTTGTGTATCTAATTTCCTGTTTATAACATAAACAAAGTTTTCCCTGCAGCATTGTCTTCCAGGCACATCATCCACCAATGTTTGCTTCTTCTTTGTTCAAAGCTGCAGTCAAACTGTTTCTGTATAAACTGAGCACCGTAGTGAGATGAATGGTAGATTCAGCGAGATTTCTCTTGATGCCTTTCCCGATGTTACAAAATCTCGCTGCATTTTGTTCGAAAAACGCATGGAAACGAAAGGCTGAGATGGATATGGGCCAAGTGCAAGGATATGGAGTCAATGTGGACTGACATTTTGGTCGGAATGGACCAGTACTGGCCAAGGGGCCTTTCTCCGTGCAGTAGGATTGTACGACTGTAAATGAAAGTAGTTTGTGATATAGACGGGGGGTGGGGGGTGGGGGAGTGAGCGGGGTGGCGGTGGTTGAGAAACAATGTAATGGAAAGATGTATTCACAGGTTTCAGAATTCTGAATGTAGACATGTCGATAGCATCTGACAACTTAAGCCAACATTACCAGCAATGATGGGTGAATGGAATATTGGTGTGAAGTCAGATGGTGGAGAGTTTTGGATTAGGATTATTCTGCAGCTTTGTACCTAGGAGTGGGGTCAGCAGAGTCTATGAATCTGGGCTGAATCTCACACTGATTTATCTCAATGTCATTTTCATTGAGTGACAGAGCGATTGTCTGTATGAGACTGAGCTAGTTTCCTGGTGCTATCATATCAAACTCACCTCATGCACTACCCACCCCACCGCATGGTGTCCCTGTCATTCAATGCCAGCCTGATTCTCCCACTCAGCATGGTTGGAGGTACTCACCATCGCCGGAAATCCCTGGATATTCCGTGATCCCTGGCACTGATGCTAAAATAAACGCCAGTGAGCAGATAATTGAACTTTCTCAGTTCGGAGATGCCCTGCCCAGTTGAGTCCGAGCATGGCAGATAAGACAATAGATAATAAACAATAGACAATAGGTACAGGAGCAGGCCATTCGGCCCTTCAAGCTAGCACCAACATTCATTATGGTTGACCATCCGCAACCTGTATCCTGTTCCTGCCTAATCCCCGTAACCCTTGATTCCACCATCTTTAAGAGCTCTATCCATCATAAGGGGCAATTACACCACGGGTTTGTCGACAGAGGCATTGATGTCCTGGTGGATGGGGTAGTAGAGAGGGCGACCATTCTCTTCTCAAAGGAAGCCACACCAGCAGTCCCGCCAAGCATGGTCTGAGCTCAACCACCCAGCTCAGTGCGTATCTGTGGTCTGAAGAAATGTCCAGCAATACAGGACAAACATCAATAACCTTCTCCACTCTGTCAGAATAAGGGTCATTGTATTCTCTCTGCTCCCTCACATTCACTGTATATCTGTTATAGCACCTACCTCAGAACAAGGCTCATGCTCCACCATTCTCACTGCTGTTGGCAGCACCTCCCCCTCCTCTCTCTAGCCTTTGTGATAGCCCCACTCATTTATAAAATGCTCTGAAGAGTGCTAATTATGGAATGTTCCAGATAACGTTCCAAACATTCCCGGTTTCAGGAGAATGACAGTGCCCCAGTGTGGAAAACATGAGGGGAAGGAACAGTGTGTTTTTTTAACAATTAAAATTACATGCACACGAAATTGAAATCCATCATGAGGCCATTCCGTCCTTCAAATGTGCTGTAACATTTAGTAAGATCGGGAGTGATCTAACTGTCTCCTGAGCTCCATGTTATAGGAACTTCCAGTCATTCAGCCCCCGGCGTCCTGTCACTGACCAGACGACACTCAGGCATTTTTATCCTGGGTTTCTTCAAGCATGTGTTCCTTAGGCATTTCCCATGGGGACGGACTCTCCTCCCAATATGTCCCATCAGCTTTCTACTTTTATGCAATAGTAAGCATCCTTCAAACAGACCAATCAGAAACATACTGTTATTTAATAGTTGTCGATATCTAAACACAATTATTATTCTGGTTATTTTGCTTGAATCACCTTATTTCATTCACCTCAAGATAGCATCTAAACACTTGTTTCCACAATTTCCAGCAGAGAACATTTTTATCCCCAGCTCGTACCTTGACCGTTACCTGAATTGTACCTTTTTCCTTGTTATGAAAGTTTCGCATGCCCTTTGTCTGTGAGTGTTTTGTCTGAAACAGTTTCACACGCTCCCACTCAATTGGCTGGACGGCTGGTTTGTGATGCAGAGGGAGGCCAATAGCGCAGGTTCAATTGCCCACACTGACAGAGGTCACCATGGAGGGCACGTTCTCTCAACTTCCAGGGCTCAACTCCACTCTCCTGCTAATCCCTCATATCCCTCAATTAGCTGATATGTCAAAATCCAATCTAGCCCATCTGTAAAAACATTCAATGGTCCAGCCTTCGCAACTCTCTGGGTTAGTTAAATTCAGACTTCACGACCTTCTGAAAGAAGAAATTTCTTTGTATCTCAGTTTCAAATCGATATTCCTTATTCTGTCTCTGAGTTCGAGACTCTGCCCAGGTGTGGAAACACATTCTCAGCATCTACCTCGTGAAGCCCCCTCTGTCTCATTTAAGTTTCAGTAATATCACGCTCATTCATTTCAAGCACAATGAATAATCGCCTCACCCATTTTAGATGTATTCAATAATTCAACCCTTTCCTCCCAGGAACCTGCATACTGTATCAATCTAGTTACTTGCTGCAGCACCACGCTGACTTTATGTTTCATACGCAGGAACACTCCAATCCCTTTTTACTGCTCCTTTCTTGGGAGTCTTCCTCATTAAATAACAGCCTGTCTTTTGGTTCGCAGCGTCATCCTCAAACTCGGATGTATATTGCATTCAGCTCCCGCTGTCAGGCTCTCAGAATAGCCTGTAAATAACTGAGGCCATCGGACTGTTATTTGTGATACTCTAGTAGATATGTCTTTATCATAACGATCCATTAATCCTGACACTCCAATTTCTATGTGTTAACCACCCATCATCCCATGCTAACACATTGTCCGTAATACTATGAGATTCTGTCTTGCGTAAGAACCTTTATTTTGTGATATTTTGTGTAAGATCTTTGGAAGGCCACATGCCTACCAGTTCCCCTTTATCAAGTCCTCATGTTTGATTTTCAGAGATCTTAGAATAACTTTGCAGACAAAATATAGTTTCCCATTCACAAAACCATGCTTTTCTAAATGCCCTTCAATTCTTTCCTTAATAATAGACCCTCGCAAATTCCCACTAATAATGGTTAGGCTAAATGTTTCCTGCCTTCTGTCTCATTCCTTTCTTGAAGACAGGCCCCACGTTGGAGGTTCTCCAGTTTCGCTAGAATACTCCTGAAATCTAGAGAGTTATGGAATCTTTCACACAGTACCACCAGTCATTCTGTAATCACTTTAAAAATAAAACAACTATGAATTACTGCTGACCGGTCTACCCTTACTCTTGTCCGTTTGTCAAAAAACCTTGCTCCTTTTGTTAGAGACAGTTCAGAAACTTGCCTCCTATTAACATTTTGCTTATATCATTGACATGCTTGCAGTGCCTTCCCCTGTGAGGAACAATGCAAAGTAATGCACTGTAGCCAGTTCCCTAGTCACATCCTTCAAATGACCCTAATATACTTTCCAGACTTCATTTCTACCTAAGATCAAACACGCATTTTGAACTTTTTTAGATATACACAGAAAATTTTGTGATGCTTGTTTTTATATTTCTTGCCAATTTACTTACATCATATCTTTTGTTCCCCATTTCTCGCTTTCTAAATTCATCCAGTCACATCACGCACAAACAGACCCTTTGGTCCAACTTGTCCTTGCTTTACTAAACTAGTCCCATCTTCTTTCACGTGTCCCATATGCCTCTAAACGTTTGCCATTTATATTTTTGACCAAATGTTGCAGCTGTAATTTCATCTACCACTCTTCCCCTTGCAGTTCATTCCATACACACATCACCCTTAACGTGAAAACGTTGCACCATTGTTCCTTTTAAATCTTCTCCCTTTCCCCTTAAAGCGATGTACTTTTTGTTTGAACTCCCCTCCACCACCCCCACTCCCGCCACCCCTCTCCAGTAGAAGACACATTGGCTCTCCACTCAATCGATGCCTTTCGTGATTTTATAAACTTTTATAAAGTCACTTTTCAACCTTCTCCACTCCATCTAATACTAACTTCAAGAACAAGTATTTGATCGTAAGCACGGCAAATTTGAAACAATATTCAAACTGACAGATAAACAACACAGACAAAACTCTGTACTGTGATTTGTTTTTTTTTTCTCCAAGTAACAATGCTAAGGCAGCGTGAAACCCTTACCAGTAACATTAGGAAGTCAAAGACTTGAATTCCTTTGTCGAAACAGGGTGATGATCCCAACACTGAAAGCGTATCTTTGGCCAAATCCAAAGTAAGAAGGGGAATTCTTATACCACACGGTAAGCATGCAGTTACCTTTAGCAGAGTGAGATGAAGGCTGAGTATACTTGTTGAAATTTGGATCACAGTGTGAATTCTGTACAAAGGGGGAGGTATTTTAAATAAGGTTTACTCCAAGAAGGAAACTTTCCAGAATGAGATGAGAGTGGGAGGTTTAAAACAACATGAATGGAGAGGTCGAGTCACACTGAGACCAGAGGCAAAGTGGCAGCACAAAACACAGCTTTATGCTCGTGCAGGGAAGGTAGGTCTGATCAAAAAGCCTCAGATAGGAACCATAATGTGAGAGAATGTGCTCTGTAATTCGAGAGGGATAACCTGGAATCAGGAAGGGGAGTTGAGCAAGGAAGAGGATGCAGCAGCAATGGCACGGGTATCTAGAGGTAATTCGGGAAGCACAGCTGAAATTCATGCCCAGCATCGGGGCACACACAATGCTCGTTAATTTGCGAATGAATAGTATCCTTGACAGATTTCGTCAACTACGGCAGTTCATCTTCTTCGGAGTCCTTTTTGAACAGAAACAATAATTGCTGAGTGTTTTGAGCTATCTGCTTTAATGTCTGCTCCTGTATGTCCACTGACCTTCCTCTGGGTCTATCTCCACATCCCTCTTCAGACCAGATGAGAGACAGAAATCCTCAATTTAAATGTTTGGTTCTTTTCAATCATTCTGGAGGAACTTCTGCATGTGGCTGAATACACGATCAGCGGATGCTGACTCCATTCTCCCAGTTTCATCATCTCTGTTGTTTCTGTTTGATGAAATCACATTCCAGCGAACTGCCTTTGATGTGACCTCTTTATTCTGCAAACCAGAAATCCCCTAACTCCGGTGGACAGGGCCTTCAGCTGTCACTCTCCCATCGCCTACAGTGTCGCCCTCACTCCGTCCCCTCCTTCCCAGAACAATTGTATATCTCCCCTTGTCATCACTTACTACCGCACTAGAATCCACATTCGTGGAATCATCCTCTGTCACTTCCACCACCTCCAGCAGGACTACACTATCAAACACATCTTCCCCTCCCATCCACTATTAGTATTACATTGGGACCATTTCTTCTGTGACACCCCCATCACCCTGAACACTTCCCCACTCCCCCCATGACACCTTCCCATGCAATTGCAGAAGGTGCAACACTTGCCCAACCACCTCTTCACTCCTCACTGTCCAAGGTTCCAGTCGCAACTTGCAGGTGAAGCAGCATTTCACTTTACACTTTCAATCCAGTCTCTTGTCATCGCTGCTCACAATGCAGTTTCCTTTACACTGGGGAAACGAAGCAGAGGCTGTTTTAAGGAACACTTCCACTCTATCTGTAGGAATAATTCTGACCTTCCCATTGCTTCCCATTCCAGTAACTTACGTTGCTCTCATGCTGACTTTTCGGTCCTGATCTGCTGTAATGTTCCAATGAAGCACAACCCAAGCTGGAGACACACCTCCTTTTATAGTTGCAGCTCAAAACTGGGAATTTATGTGGTACTGTCGATCACAGCTGGACAGAAGGCGAATTGTGTTGAATCACAACCTGTAACATTTTGCCCAGGATAATCCCTCAGTCTGTCATTCCCATTAAGCTGATCGATGTTTCACAGAGGAGTTGGTGAATGTACCAGTGTCAGAACTATATGTACCTAAAAATGATGACAGTCCATTTAAAGCTACTGCACTTGACCACTGTACTTACATTCCAAACAGCAGGACTGATATCTGAGAGGGAGGCCGAAATGAATACAGAACAAACATATCAAATAGAAGCTCTACAGTTCTGCCACATCCAGTCAGAAATACAGTTGAACTATGAAACAACTGACAATAAAAGAGGATTCTACAAATATTATTTTAAAACAAGATTGTTCATTGGGATTACGGCGTCACTGGTTCGGTCATCATCTATTGCCCAGATATTAGTTAAGAGTCAACTACTTTGCTGTGGGTCTGGAGTTATATGTGTCCAGAGCAGGTATGGATGGCAATTTCCTTCCATAAAAGGCATCAGTGAACCAGATGGGTTTCTCCCACAATCAGCAACTGATTCATGATCATCGTTACACACTTAATTCCAAACATTTGTTGGATTTGAATTCCACCATCTACTGTAACAGGATTCCATCTCAGAACAGTATTGGGGTTGTTAAACTAACATCTCAGCAGTTATTGCTGAGGCTATTGCTCTACCATTCTTCAAAAGAATGGAGCCTTCCTGTAAATCAGTGTAAAAGACAAGGATGCAGCGTCTACACCATCCTCAGCGAGAAGTGTTGCTTGAATAATGCCCACAGAATCACAGATGCCAGTCTTCAACCAATTCGATTTGCCACACGTGACATGAAGAAACAGTTGAATGCAGTCATTATGACAAAGGCAGTGGGCCCTGACACCATTCCTGCAATAGAACAGAAGACTTGTGCTGCGCACCAATCCGTGTCACTGGACATGCTGTATCATTCCAGCTACAACTCTGACATCTTCCTGGCAATGTGAAAGATTGCTCAACTATGTCCCGTCCCCTAAGAGGGGAATAATTACAATCTGACCAATTACCACCCCCTCAGTCCTATCACGACATTAGAATTAGTGAGAGTTCTTCCTGACAGAGCTGTCAAGCAGCACAGAAATAATCAGCTCAGTGTGGTTTCCCATAGGTCCCCATCTGGAGATGGTGTTGTTGTGGAAATGTCACTGGACTAATAATCCGGTAAAAGCTTTGGCAGCTGGTAGAAGTTAGAAACAATTAATAAAATATCGAGATATAAAATCTGGTGCCAGTAATACTGACCTTGAAGTCAATGTCAATTGTCAACATAAATTTGCTTCCCCAATGTACTTTCAGAAAGTGAATCTCCCGTGCTTTCCTGGTCTGGCCTAAAAGTGACTCCAAGTACACAGATCTGTGGTAAACTCTTCAATTGTCTCCGAAACTGCCAGGCAAGGGCGTTGTATCAAACTGCTCCAAGGTCGTAACGCATAAACCTGGACAGAACCACGGAACCAGCCTCTGTATTGGAAAAGAGAACGGGATTCACAGTCCTGTCGATCCTGCAGAGACCTCTTTCTTAAAATCTGAGAGTTTGTAACAACATTTAAAGAGCATTCCCACAGACTGCACAGAATCATCGGGAAAGGAGTAGGTAATATAACACATTGAACCTTCCCCACTCTAGTTTTTGGCCAAACATCTCTTCACTTCACTTTTCCCAAACACTGTACTCTCTACATCCGTTGAACAGATTAACTACCGGGAATTTAGAAAATGAAGTAGGAACTTCGGTCCATCAATTTTGCTCTCCCTTTAAATATAATAATGGCTGACCATGTATCCCCACACCAAACTCCTGCTTCAAATTCATCCCTTTAGTGTCTAGAAATCCTTATTTATATTCAGTGCCTTTGCTTCCACAGCCTTATGTGGCAGAGAATTCCCCAGGTTAACCAGCCTTTGAGTGCAGACATTTATTCTCATCTCAATGCAGAGTGACCTGTTTGCATCTGATACTCTGGGCCCCTTGTTTGAGACGTTCCAGCCAGGGGAATTGTCATCCCTGCTTACAACCTGTCTCGCCATGACAGAGTTTTATATATTGCATGAGATCTCCATTCATTTTCCTAAACCCCATGCAATACAGGCCCAGTCGGCAAAACTCTGCTCCCACAAAAAGCCTGTCATCCCAGAGATCAGTCTGGTTATCCTTCGCTGCTTTCCCTCAATATCAGGTTTATTCTTTATTAGGTAAGGAGACCAAATGTACACACAATACCGCACAATTTTCGAGATGGGGACCCACCAAGGCCCCGTATAGCTACAGTAAGACACCCTTACTCCTGGACTCAAGTCCCCTGGGAATGAAGGTCAGCATACTAATTATCTTTCTATCTGCTTTCTATTGCTGCTCTCTGTGACTGGTGTACAAAGAGATCGAGATCCTTTTCAATGATACAGCTACCCACTTGGTGGCTCTTTTTACACTGGGCAGGTGCCAATCTCAATTCCAGTATTGACTTCTGGGTTCAGAATTCACTGCTCTGTATTGACCTCAGAGTTTGGTGAAGCAATCAACAAATGTATGCACAGAAGGACCTTCATAGAGCAACAGGTTGATATCAGTTCTTTTTGAAACTCTAGCCTGTTACTCTATATTTCTAAGCAATGTGTTCAATGTCACGTCAATCCACATTGTTCTTCACCTGACAGGTATTTCCCCATTCCCTCCAATTGTCTCAATCACCTTTGAACTTCTTTGCATCCTGACCACCTACTCACAATCTTAATTTGGGGCCATCAGCAGATTTGGAAAGATTACATTGAATACCCTTGAACAAATGTTTGATATGCTTTCTGAATAGTTGGGTTGCAAACACAAATTCCTGGATTATCATACTAGTCATTGCTTTCCACTCCAAAATATAGAGAACTGTTTTCGCTGATTCACGTTTTCCTTTCAACTCTCCCATTCTCAACCCATGCCAGTAAATTAGATCTAGCTGTAACACACTGTTATGGGCCAGGACAGACCTCCTCAAATCATTTCAAGGAAGTAGCGCAGACCCAACATTTGCTCATTGATTTAAGCAGGTGTAAGGTGGAAATTCCAGGAGTGATGCAGCTGAATGAAGCACATACAGAAGTGGATAGCAGACAGAATAAATTAACTATCTGAAAAACCAACAAATTATCCCAATTTAATGATGTTGTTCCAAGTACTTGAAACAATCCCGATAAACACACCATGACAAAAATGAAAGGAAAAATAAACCCCAGGTTCTTACAGGAGAGATGTTAGAGTGAGGGCGAATCAGAATGGACCTGCTTCTTTTAGTCCGGAAGCTTCACGACTGGCTGCCTGCTTTCAGCAAACAGCAAGACTGCGAAAAATCAAGCCAAACAAACCAAAGCAGAGAGTCTGCGCTGGGAGAACTGGCCACTTCCCTTTCGTCAGAACAGAAGAACAGAAGGACTAGGAGCAAGGGTAGGCCGTCTGGCCATTCAAACCTGTTCTGACATTGAATAAGATAGTGGCTGATTTATTCATACACTCAGAGCCACTTACCCATGCTCGCACCCTATCCTTTATTTACTTCATTCTTCAAAATACCTTAGCTTTAAAATCATCAACTACCTCACTGAGCAGACAATTCCATAGAATTGGAACACTCTGGATGAAGAAGTTCGTTCTCAATTCAATTCTAAATCTACTTCCTTCACCCGCCAGTGGATACATCCTCCCTACTTGAATGTTATTCATTTCTTCATTATTTTGTATGTTTCGATAAGGTCCGAACCCCATTCTTCCGAATTTCAATGATTATCATCCCAGTATACTCAGTCTCTCCTCATAAACCAACTCTCTCAACTCCGGATTCAACCCAATGAAACTCCTCTGCACCCCATCCAGTGCCAGTGCATTCTTTCTCAAGTAAGGCGGTTTAATCTTCATACTATACTCCAGGTGTGGCCTCACCATCACCCTGTACAGCTGCAAAATATCTTGCCTGCTTTTAAATCCAATTCCTTCAGCAATGAAGGACAACATACCATTTGCCTTCCTCAGTACTTGCCGTATCTGCAGACCAAACTTGTGTGTTTCATGAACATGGATACGCAGGTCCCTCTGCAGAGCAGCATACTGCAACGTTTTACCATTCAAGTAATAATCCTTTTTACTGGTACTCCTAACAAATTGATGAATTCACATTTACTTACATTTTATTCCATCTGCCAGACGTTTGCCTACTCACTCAAAGTATCTGTGTTCCTCTAAAATGTTTCACAGATCTTTGCACACTTCACTCTGCCACTCATCTTCGTGTCATCTTCAAACTTTGACACACTACGAATGCTCCCTACTTCACATCATCTCGATAAATTGTGAATAATTGCAGCCCCAACACTGATCCCTAAAGTACGCCACTAGTCACTGATTACCTGATATGAATAGCACTCATTTAGGTCCACCCTTTGCTCCCTGTTAGTCAACCAATCTTCTAACCATGCTACTACTTTACCCATAACGCCATCCATCTTTATCTTATGCAGCAGCGTATTGTGTGGCACCTGTCGAACACCTTTTGGAAACCTAGATATATCACATCCACTGAAGGTCATTGTCGACCTTGCTCATAATGTCTTCATAAATTTCCAAAAGACTTGTTAAGCATGACCTGCCCTTTAGGAACCCATGCTGTGTCTGCGCAATGGGCCGATTTCTATCAAAATGTCTTGCTATTTCTCCCTTGATAATACACTCAAGCATCTTACCAACTGTACAGATTAAACTAACTGGTCTGTAGTTCCCCATCTTTTATCTAGCAGCCTTTTTAAACAGTGGCGTCTCATTTGCTGTTTTCCAATCTGCTGGGACTGCCCCAGAGTTCAGCAAATATTTAGAAAATTACCACAATTGAATTTCATTTTACCTCCGCTATCTTTTTAGTACCCTGGAATGCATTTCATCAGGGTGTTGTCTGCCTTTAAATCCATTAGCTTACCCAACACTCCCTCCAACATAATAATGATTGTAAACATGTCCTTACCTACCCTAATCTCTTTGTCAATTACTGGCATGTTATTAGTGTCCTCCGTTAGGATGATCGATACAAAATACCTGCTCAATGCTTCGGCCATTTCATCCTATCCTATAACTAAATTTTCCATCTCATCCTCTAAAGGCCCAACATTTACGTTAGCCACTTATTTGCATTTTATACATTTAGGGAATCATCTGCAACCTATTTTCATATTCTGTGCTGTTTTTTTTTTCTTGTGTTCTATCCTACGTTTCTATATAGCTCTTTCCGTGGCTTTCTGTTGAGTATTAATGATTTTACAATCTTCTAGGTTCCTGCTGTTCTTGACCACTTTGCATGCCTTCTCTTTAAACTTGGTAGCCTCGCTTATTGCTTAGAACCCGATGCAGATTACCCCTTTTCTTAGAGTGTTTCCTTTTCACTGAATATACTTTTGCTAAGGACTTTGAAAACTTCCTTTGAAATACTCCACCTCTCGTCAACTCTCACCATAAAGTATTTTTTACTAGTTCAATTTTAGCCTAGTCCTCCCTCATTCTGTTGTAGTCTCCCTCGTTTAAGCATAAACACAGGACCTAGGTATTTAATTTTATCTTCACACTCTCCATCGGTATTTTAAATTCAGCCATACGGAATAAGATCATTCCTTCCAAGTTGATTTCTAACTATGAGGTCATTAATTATTCCTGTCTTATTACACAACCAGATCTAGCATAGCTTGCCCCTTATTGTACGTGCTTTTATTTTAGAGCAGTCAAACCCAGACATTTTGGATTCACTGCTTTTAAGATACCTTTGAAAAAAAAACCAAGGACAGCATGGCCTTGTTAAAGGTATAGCATTTCCACAACATTAGGCTTGGGATTTCATCAAAACGTTTCTGTATCTATCATACAATTCACTCTATCTATTGCATGGCCGTAATTTATTTCTCAGTCGGTTTCTCAAATCTGATTCATCTTTAATAATTTTACATTGACCTGATCTATGTTCATTACTTTCAAATTAATTTAATTCTCAAAGTTCCCTGGCAAAGCATTCATTCTAATAGACTCTTGTATTGTCCTGATTGCTTCTTTGGTGCTAAGCAGACTGTAATTCCCTGCTTTCTCCCCGCCTCCTTTAGAAATATTGAGGTTATATTTGCTGCTCTCAAATCTGTCAAAATCATCAGGAATTTGGAAGACAGCAAGCAAAGTATCTATTATTCCATTGGCCACCTCCTTTAGGAATCAGAGATAAAGATTATCAGGCCATGGCGATTTATCAGATTTCAGTCCAAATATTTCTCCAAAACTGTTTATTTACTGATTTGATTGTATTGCCTGTTGTTTTCTCAGTAGACCAAGAATCGCTTGGAAGCTTTTATTTTTTTTTCTTTTATGAAGGCAGAGCTGAAGTAGTTACTTCAGAGTCTGCCATTTTCCTGTTCTACATTCACTGGATTTGGACTGTAAGGAAGCTACAATTATCTTCTCCAACATTTCATCTTGATATATTGCAATTTGAGAACCTTTTTACGTTTCACGCTTGTTTAATGCACTCTTCTGAAAACTCTTACTTCCTGTCTTAAGCTGTTCAATGATTGACCTTCCACAGCCATACAATCACAGAAGCATAGCCTTTGTAGCATCAAAATTACAGCACGATCTATATTATTCCTACTTTACTACATCAGTCCCATAGCAATGAATGGTTTGACACTTCAAGTGCTCGTCCAGATACTTTTTAATGGCTGTGAGGTTATCCGTGATAGCTCCCCCTACCCCACCCTCCTCAGGAGGTGCAATCCGAACCCCATCATCCTCTGGGTGAAAAACAATCCATGAATCCTCTCTAAAACTTAAATCCTCCCTTTCAAACGTGTGCTCCCCTCCTCTTGGCCCTTTGACTAAAAGGAGAAGCTGCTGTCTATCCACCCTGTCCTCGTAATCGTAAGCATCTGAATCACGCCCCCCTCGGCCTTCTTTGCTCCAAAGTAAACAAATGGAGCTTGTGAAACCTCTCTCCATAGCTGATATGCTCCATCCTTGGGGAATCTCTGTACTCCCTCCAGAATAATCACATCCTTCCTGTAATGTAGCTCCCAGAACCCCCAATGTTTTTCCCATATTAGCCTCACCAAAGTGCTACATAGCTCTTGTAATCTATGCCTCGATGAGTAAACAATATACCTACTGTTTCCAATGATTTCTTAAGTAACCTTTTATCCTCCCCCCTTACATTCACGGGTGTGTGGAGAAGCACCCTCTGAGCTTCCTGGTGTGCTGCCATTCATTGTATATTCTCCTGTCTGGTTCCTTCCTCCAAAGTGCATCACCTCATATTTATCAGGGTTGTATCCTATCTGCCATTGATCCACCCATGTGACCATTCCATCTGTGTCTTCTTGTAACTTAAGAACTTTCTCCACACTGCCAAACACCCAGCCAATATTTGTGTCAAACACAGACTTACTAATCACGCTGCCACTCCCCCTCCACATTCACACCTACACCATTTGTAAATACCACAAATAATAAGGTAGACAGTGCTGATCATTGTGGTACATCAGGTGACACCGTTCTCCAGTCACACAAACAGCCTTCTACCACCACCTATATTGTGCAAAAGTTTCTCTAACACTGATCTGAAATACCCTGGTGTATAGTTCCCTGCTCTATCTTTATCACCCTTCCTGTAAAGGGTGGTCTCCTGTCTTCGGGAACCTCACCTGTGACCAGATTCTATTTAAACATGAGCATCAGTGCCTTTCATTCCTTGTCTCCAACAGCAGCCTGAGATGTAACTGACCTAGACCTGGGGATTGGTCCAGTTTTATACCAGACAAAACCATCAGTCCCTGCTCACATCTTCCATCAATCTGTTCAAGGGCTTCCCAGTCCATCTTCTTGAATTCTGTACCTACCTCCTCCTTTTCCCAAGTAAATAGACGTGAAATTCTCATATAACAATCAATCATGGTTCTCTAGTTTCAAACAGATTCCCGCCTTGATCTCAGACCATCTCTTCTCAGCAGACCCTTGTACCATCTGAGATATTAATCAGGAGAATGCCCATTCAGTATAAGTGATCAAGACATCAAAATTGTACAGGTACAATCCAGGTACAATCTCACCAACTCTCTGTGTTACCAGTGCAGAACGTCTTTACTTCTAGTAGGAGCAAATCACTGCAGAAGCAGAATCTGTACTGAAACCAACACATGCTAGATATCACAGTTAGTCAGACAGCATCGTAAAGAGAGAGCAACCTGATACTTTGAGTCTAGCTGATTCTTCATCGTCTGTATTCGGATTCCCTTTAAAGGAAGGCGTTTAAAGGGGCACAGCACTGACACCTGTGGCACACCAGCCTACCCCGTACACACAAACAACCTTCTCCCACCACCTATGTTCTCCAATAGTTTCTCTAATGCTTACCTTCCCCTGTTTGCATATTTTCCTCCCAATATACTTTGCTTTAATGGTTTCTGCTAACTTACTGTGTGTGCTGATTAAACCTCCTCCCGAATATCTGACTGTACCACATTGACTGATTTGCCATTGTTTACATCTACAAGAGATATCTTCAAGAAAAATAAAATGTGAATTATAACTTCCCTTACATACATGCAGAACAACTCTCTGGAAATTTGCTATTACTTACTCAGTGTCCAATAACATCGTCCTTACAATAGCTTGCAACAGATTCCCTGCTGTGGATGCCAACTAACTGGACAGAAGTCCTCCACTTTCACATTTATTCCTTTCGTTAATAATTTGAATGCATTTATAACCTTCTGAAGCGAATACAGAAAAATACAGTGGTCCCTATTGCAATCAAAATGTGTATTGCTGTTTTCTCTGAAATTTCAGTTTGAATTACATCTGGTCTGTCAGAATTATTAATCCTCATCCCATTTCTGTTTTCGAATACTACCTCATAACTGTATATGATGATTTTACTCTTTAGTTACAAAGGTCCCATGACGACTTCGTATTTCTGGGTCACCAAATCCTCTGGGCTCCCTGAATGTCTGAGGTTGCTCCAACTTCCAGCAAACCATCCCCATCCCCTCCACTAACTTTTCAATAACAGGAGACAATCAGATTTCCCTCCACTGAAAATGAGATAGCTACTCCTTTATATTTATACTTCAGAGTCCTCCTCGTGTTTCTGACCACGCGAACAGCTGTGATGGACAAACACAGGCGTTCAGTGGACAGGCACAGACTAAGTTTTTAAAGACATGAGTCAAAGATGATGAAACTCCATGTTCAACATGAAGCACAACTTGGGACACACCGGGAAGTGAACAACAGCCCGAAACACAACCCGCTGTCTATGTATCACCACATGGAATACACCAGCAACAGTCCAGCACACACACCGCTGTCCAACATGGAACACGACGTGGAACACACCGGGAAGTGAACAACTGCCCTGCACACACGCACACACACCTCTTCATGAAGCACCTCAAGGGGCACACCAGGAAGTGAACAACAGCCCAGCACACAATCTCCTGTCCATGGAGTAACACATGGGGCACAGCGGGAAGTGAACAATAGCCTGACACACACCATCACATTATTTCTGAACTTCATAATTCCATATTCAATTCACAACCAAAACCCAAGGCCAGAGATAGATAGAGATGGACAGAGATATTCACATTAAAGATAGAAACTGATAATTTATACAGAAACAGAGCATGTTGTTGAAATATGAGTAACAAACAAGGGAGTGGGTCTAAATGGAACAGTGAGACCTTGGCGACTCAAATCACAAGATTGAGAATATTGAATAATGGCATTGCCAGATCAGCTTACCAAATTTGCTCCACTAAATTTTGAATTTGCGTCACAGAACAAATGCAGAAACTGTACACTGGGAGAAATAGACAACGCTGTATGGAGAGCAGCGCAGCTTATGCCAATGTATTACTCAGTAAACTGGACTATCTGCCCAGCATGGGGAGCTGTGCAGACTATCCCAGTGTTTTGCTCAGTTCGCTGGACTATCTGGCCAGCATGGGGAGCTGTGCAGACTGTGCCAGTGCATTGCTCAATAAACTGAACTATCAGCTCAACATCGGGGCCTGTGCAATCTATCGCAGTGCATTGCTCAGTAAACTGGATTATCTGCCCTGCATGGGGAGCAGTGCAGACTATGCTAGTGTATTGCTCTGTAAGCTTGACCAGCTGCCCAGCATGGGGAGTATTGCAAAATTTTGCCGGTATATTGCTGCTACATTTGCGCTACGTAGCTGACTCATACCGGACAATTTGCTGCCCATGCTGCGAGTGAGAGTAAATAGGCTCCCACAAATTAATGTCTCTGTATCTTCATGCATCAGTTCAAGGCAAGGGGTTTTATGTGTGCATGTGTGTGTCGTTCTGGGGCAGCGTGAGATGTGAAAATCATTGTCTAAGAGGGAGCACACATGGAGGAAATCAGTTTAAATGTGAACAACTGTTAGGGCTTGGTATAAGGAACAGAGAGAGATAGTTCATGGACGGCTGATAATGACGTGCTTGAGAATATTAAAGTAAAGGCATTGCCAGACCCAATAGCATTATAGATCAGTACGCACAGGTATGATGGATGGATGGGGAGTTCTGTGTGATATCAGATATGAGCTGTGGAATATTGACTCAGAATTGTTTCTGCAGTTTTGCAGCTATGAGTGTCAGCAACAGACGAATGCCATCTTTAAGACTGTATTTCACAGGTCATGGTTCAAATAGCAGATGGCATGAGCCAGTGAAGTATATACTGGATTTATCAGTAGTTATAATTAGGAATGATCAGGGTGTAGTGTCAGGAATTGGTTCATGGCCAAAGGGATCACCACTGATGCCATTTGTGTATTTCAGCTTCAGATATTGGCCGGGGATGAGATGGAGTCCGAGGAAGGCAATGCAGTTTGTAACCAGAACAGAAGAGAGTGACCTCAATGCTTTCAATAGTTAGATAGCAAGTGCAGTGATACAACGAATCATGGTTTACAGCTGAAACTGAGCAAGTCAGCATAGCAACCCACGAGTAACACTGTCAGAAGCAAGGAGGATGAGAGTGAATTGACAATTTAGTAGTGGGTTTTTCAGGTGAATATCTGGATTCAGAGTCTTATCATGAACAATAACAATGGCAAGGAGAGTAGAGTGATGAAAGATCAGTATTACTGTCAAACATGATTTATAGAATTAACGACTGAACAGTGAGATTTACCCGGTACATCAACAAAAGCCAGGATTGGATAATAAAGATATCGTATAATGTAAAGTGCATGTTTGATCCGCCACGATAATGACCTTCGATCATAATATGTACAAAGATTCCAAACATCCCAATATAAACTCCTGTCCATTCTTGGGACATTCCAGTCTAATGTTCTCAGATTGTGATCCATTGCAGTAACGTTCCAGTCTAATGTGCTCAGACTCTGATCTCTCCCCCTGTCTCTCTGGAGCTGCTGATTCCTGTTAACACTGTCGGCAAAGCTCCCACTATAATGTGGGATAACACATTGAATGGAGCCCAATTATCATTAAAGGATGCAAAGATCTACTGGGGTAATTGCAACTCATGGAGGCTAACATTAATCACAGTCACTGAACAAACACGTCCAGCTAACGCCTTCCTGACATCACTTTTCATTTCTCGGTGTGGATGGAATGGATGGGCGTTGTTTCGGGATGGACCATAAATCTTTCAATCTTCTTATTGTTTCTTCCATGTATGTGAGAGTAGTGCCAGAACACTGCAGGACTGTATATATTACATACTGTTTATAAAGGGCGACAGTGAAAAAGTAACAGACCGGCTGCATAAGGTGACTGGTGGGGTAATTTCGAGAGCCAATAAACGAGCGTATATATTTATTTTCCATTAACTTTGTGTAATGTTGCTCCTGGTTTTATGTGCACTGTTGTCAAATTCTTCCATAACCTTGGGACATCATTCAGAGCATCGAGACTGCTGCGCAGGAACAGGAGGAAGTAATTCTGTCCCCATACCCCTGATACAAAGCGACAGGGGAGGTCATTCAGCCTCTCAAGTCTGTGACAGAGAGACAGGAGGAGGCTATTCTGCTTCTTGAGCCTGTTATGCAGTAACTATTAGTTGTAAAATACTTATGGAGAAGAATAGTCCTCATATAAATTTAAAAGTTTTAAATTGAGTCAGACCAACTTTGAACGTTTTATGTTGACACTTTGAATGGATTCTTTGGAGAAGCTATTGGCAAGAAAGTAGGAGGCCTTCACAAATGAGTTACAGAGTCTAGCGAAAGCATGTTCCTGTCTATGAGCAGGGTAAGGCTGGTAAGTGGAAGGAATGCTGAATGGTGAGCAGAATGATAGGTACAGACAGTGGGGTTTGAGTGAATCCATCATGGAGTACCAGGGATGTAGGCTAATACCCAAGAGGGAAATCAGGAGCGCAAAATGGGGACATAAGATATCTTTCGAAAGTAGGGTAAGGGACATTCCAAAGAGTTTGTACAAATACTTTAAGGTCAAAAGAGTATGTAGGGAGAGAACAGGACCCCTTAAAGATCAGCAAAGTGACCTATGTGTGGAATTACAGAAGAACCGTAAGATACTAAATTAATATTTTGCATCAGTATTTACTGTGGAGTAGGATATGGAAGGTAGAGAACTTGCGGAAATAAATAGTGATACCATGAAAATTGTCCATATTGCAGGAGATGAGGAGCTGGATATTTTAACATGCATTAAGGTGGATAACCCCCTCTGACCTTTCAAGTGAATCTTGGCTAGACACATGGATTTTAGTACAATGAAGGTTAGTCTGACCTTAGAGTAGGATAAACTGCCGGCACAACATCAACAGCTTAAGGGCCTGTACTGTGCTGCACTGATCTATGATCCATGAACTAATCAGATGTACCTCACATCTATTGGGAAGCTAGAGAAGTAATTGTTCAGTCTCTAGCTGAGATATTTGTATCATGGACAGTCACAGGTAAGGTTTAACCATTTCTTAAGAACAGTTGGTAAGGAAAAGCCAGGAAACTGTAGACAAGTGGGACTGACATCATTGGTGGGTAAGTTGTTACAGAGGATTCTGAGGGATAGCATTTACTTGTGTTTGGAAATGTAAATTCTGATTAGCGATAGTCAACATGACTTTGTGTGTGGGAAATTGAGTCCCATTAATTTAATTTAGCATTTTGAAGAAGTGACGAAAAAATTGATGAAGACAAAGAAATATAACTGTGGAATAGAATATAGACTTTAGTAAGGCATTCAAAAAGGTTCCGCATGGTAAACTGGTTAGCATGGTGAGATCACATGGAATACAGGGAGAGTTGGAGGTAATTGGCTCGAAGGCAATAGACAAAGGAAATGTTTGTGAACTGTTATTTTTGGATTTGGATGTGAATACAATAGGAACGGTTAGTGACTATGCAGATAACACCAAAATTGGTGAGGTAGTGGACAGTGAAGATGGTTAACTCAGAGTAAAACGGGACGCTGATCAGATAGGCTGAAGGGCCGAGGAGTGGCTGATGGACTTCATGTTAGACAAATGGAAGGTGTAACATTTTGTTGAGGCACATTGTGTTAGCACTTATAGGTAGGATCTCTGGAAGTGTTTTCAAACACAGACAGCTACATAGAAATTATAAAAACCCTGCAGTGTGGAACCAGTCGTTTTGGCCAAACGAGTCCACACAGACCCTCCTGATCAACAAACCCAAACGTTACCCCGGAAACTCTACATTTCCCATAGACAATCCACCGAACCTGCACATCGCTGGATACTGCGGATCAATTCAGTGAGAACACTGAACCTAACCTGGACATTTTTGGGCTGTGAGAGGAAAATCAAACACCCAGAGAACGCTCACGCACACACAGGAAGAAGGTGCAAACACTGCACAGAGAGTTACCAAAGGGTGGAATCGAACGCAGGTTATTGGTGCTATAGGGCACTATTGCGAGCCACTGTGCCACTCAATGACCAGCTGCGAGCGAGATTACATCCTCCAACATTCTCTGGATCCGTCACATTTGTTCAAATTGTGTCAAATTCCAGTGCGGTGATTCTGACAAGCCTTCCTTTACCTCCACTCCAGAATTCACTTTCTGAATGACAGGACCTTAAGCTGTGACTGACTCATTGTCTGCTGTTCTGCGCTCACCCCTTCCCCTTCTTCCCAGATCAAGTTATCCATTAATACTGCAGCATACAAGATAATTGCTGATCAAAAATAAAACAAGGAGCTGCATATACTGGAGATCGAAAACAAAAGCAGTTCTGATGAAGAATCCCCAAATTAAAAATGTTGACTCACTCTCTTCCTACGGAGGATTAGGAAAAAGTGAATTCTGAAATGAATTCCTGATGAATGGCTTATGACCGAAACATCGACTTTCCTGCTCCTTGGATGTGCCCTGACCTGCTGTGCGATTCGAGGGCCAAACTTTCGACCTTCATCCTTCAAATAGCACCAGACCCGTTGAGTTTTTCCTGCAAACGCGTGTGTATCTAATTCCTTGTTTATAACATACACAATTTTTCCCCTGCAGTATTTACTTCCATACACATCTCCCACCATCATTTGCTTCTACTTCTTGTTTATAAGGTCCAGTCAAATTGTTTCTGTGTAATCTGATTGCTGGGGTGAGATGAAAGGTAGATTCTGCGAGATCTTTCCTGAGGCCTTTCTTAATGTCACAAAACCTCGCTGCCCTTTGTCGAACAATATATGAATTGGAAAGGCAGAAAAGGGTATGGGCCAAGTGCATGGAAATGGGGTTAATGTGGACGGACATTTTGATTAGTAAGGGCCAGTTTTGGCTGAATGGCCTGTCTCTGTGCATGACTGCAAAGGAAAGTGGTTTTGGGCTGAGACAGAGAAGGTGCGATTGAAATACAATGTCATGGAAGGATGTGATCACAGGATTCAGATGGCTGAAATATCGACATTTCAATACCATTTGGCCAAATATGCCAGTATTACCCGGAATGATGGTGAACAGGATATAGGTGTGAGTTCAGATGATGGAGAGTTTTGGATGAGGAGTTGTTCAGCAGCTTTATACCTGTGAGTAGTGTCAGCAGAGTCTTCAATTCATTTGGCTGAATCCAACAATAATTCATTTTTGTGTGATTTTCATTGAGTGTGACAGAGGGATTGTCTGCATGGGGCCGTGCTAGTTCCCTGGTGCTTTCTTACGAACTCACCTCATTTACTACCCACCCGACCCCATGGTATCCCTCTCATTCAATGCCAGCCCGATTCTCCCACCCGTCTTGGTTGGAGGTACTCTCCATCACCCGTATGCCCCTGGATATACCATGATCCCTGGCACTGGCGCCATCTTTAAAAGAACAGTGGCCACACGATTGAGCGTTCCTCAGTTTGGAGCTGCCCTGTACAATTTACACAGAGCATGGCAGATTAAGGCTAATTACACCACGGGTGGTCAACAGGGTCACGGATGTCCTGGTGGATGAGTTAGTCCGTCTCTTCCCAGAGTGGGCCACACCACCAGACCCACCGAGCATGGTCTGAGCTCACCACCGAGCTCAGTGCAGTATCTGCGGTCTGAAGAATGTTCAGTAACACACGACAAGCATCAATAACCTTCCCCACTTTGTCACATATGGGTCACTGCATTCTCGCAGCACCGACCCCCGAACAAAGCTCATGCTCCACCATTCTCACTCCTGCCTGAAGCATCTACCCTCTCTCTCTCTCTCCCCCTCTATTGCTTGCTTTTGTAATACCCCCACAGATTGTAGAATGCTCTGGAGAATACTGATTATGGCATGCTTCAGATAATATTCCAAATAATTCCCATCTTCTGGAAAATGGCAGTTCCTCTTTGTGTAAAACATTAGGGGAAGGAACAGAGTGTTTTTTTTAATCACTTGCTATTAAAATCCATAATGAGGCTATTCAGACCGTCAAAAGTGCTGTACCATTTAATAAGATCGGGGGCGATCTGACTGTTTTCTGAGCTTCACATTGCAGGAACTTTCAATCATTCAGTCCGCCTGTCACTGACCAAACGACACTCAGGCCCTTTTTACCAGGGGTTCTTCAAGCATGTGTTCGGGAGACATTTCCCATGGGGCTGGACCTTCCAAAAAATATGCTCCATCAGCTTTTTACTTTCATGTGATGCTTAGCATGCTTCACACAGACCAATCAAAAATATACTGTTAATTTACGGTTATCAATATCTAATCACAATTAGTAATTCTGGTAATTTCGCTTGTGTCACATTATTATATTCAACGAAAGAAAGCATCTAATCACCTGTCTCGTTATAAAATACAATTTCCAGTGGTTTTTATTTTCCTCAGCCATTATCTTGACCGTCATCTGAATTGTACCTTTTCCATTCTTATCAAAGTTTATACTTTACTTTGAGTTTGGCTATTTCTGTCTATAGCAGTTACGCAGTCTCCCACTCTGTTGGCTGGATGGCTGGCTTTTGATGCAGAGTAAGATGAACAGCGCGGTTCAATTCCCCAAACTGACGGAGGTTACCATTAAGGGGACGTCCTCCCAACGTTACCCTGTCACCCGAGATGTAATGACCCTGAGGACGAATTGCAATTTGTGGTCTCACGAATGAGAAAGTTGTCCTTTGGGACTCTATTCTATCCAGGATAACATGTTTTTTTTCCCAAAAATATTGTTATTGAGAGAAAAACTTCTTAATGCTACAATGAACCAAAAAGTACCCAACTCAAAAAACAATGCAAATTGAACAAAATTACACCATTTTGCATGTACATACAAAGCAAAAAGGTAAATAAACGGGCAGAAGAAAAATAAAAAATAAAACAAATGAATAATACAACTCAGTGTGACAAAACTTTGGCTCTCATCCTACACGAGCATTAACTAATACACGTCCATTTGCCCGTAATTCCTCCTGCCTGGACATTAGAATCATTAGTAATGTTCGTCATAACTATATAAAAGTCCTTATTAGAGTGGCAGATCAGCCTCTATCTTGATAATTCAAAAAGGGCTGTCATGTCTTATAAAAATCTTCTATTTTCTGTTGCATTACACCTTAAAAAAGTCCAAAGGGCCATGTTCCATAATGAGCTTGCGAAAACGCAACAGACCAAGGGCGTTTTCAGGCACGAAACACAACAGAATGTTTTTCTGAACACAGAGTGAGGGCATTGAAGTATTTTTTTTCCTATGCACAACGAAGTCAGGTATACTGGGCAGGCCCACGAAAAGGGAAACCAGATCCATCTCCAATTCGGTCCCCAAGATTCTCTCCATAACACATTGCACCTATAGCGCTGGTGCAAGGTCAACAAGCAATGAGTAAGAGTGCCCATAGTCATTCTGTATTTGAGACATGCTCCCATTTTGAATTTTGAGAGAGGATCAGGGGCCAGATAGACTCTATGAAGAATCTTCACCTACATGGCAAGAGTATTCTTACAAACTGAAACACTTCTTGCATTTTCATAAATATCCTCCCTAGTGTCCGAAGAGATTTGAACGCCCAACTCTCTTTGCAGACCTCAGAAAGGCTCAAAGTCTCGTCTGAGGGGCCAGTCTCTAACAAATGATAAAGGGTACTGACAAAGAGTGTGTTCTGAGCACTAAGCACCGTCTTCCGTGCATCTGATCTGTACGGGTCTGTTAAAAGCGTGGTTCTTTTTTGAATAACATTTCTGATCTGATAAAAAGAAAACAGAAGACATCTCTGCTCGGTCGTCTACAGTTCCGACTTATTTCATCAAAGAACATCATTGTTTCTCCTTCAAAAAAATTATCAAAGCAAGATACACCAACGAGTTGCCCATTGTTTAAACATGGAATCTAGTATCCCCGGTCGGAAACACGGTACACCACGTTTTGGGATAAGAAATGAAGTTTGGCGATATTGTCCTCGATCGGACTCATTGCCCTCAATGTTTTAAAATTATTGATACTCATTGGGAAATGTCAATACTTCATAACTGTCCTCATTTCGTCTATGAATAGCAGACTAATAAGGGTGAGGTTTGCCTGAGAAGCTTCAATATCTAACCATATTGGCGCCATGGCCTCACTAACATCGGGGAAAGAAGAGCTTAATTGATAGCTTTTAATATCCGGGAGATATGCTCCCCGCAAACTGTGGGGTCTTTGTAATTTGGTTAACTTGATAAGGGGTCGCTTATGATGACAAATCAAAGAGCTACATCATCCATTAAGTCTCCTAAATGTCTCTCTGGGAAACATCAAAGAAAGCATTCACAAGGGGTATAGCAAACAAGGGAGGGAATTCATGTTAATAAGAGCTATCTGATCTAGCCAGGGTATTGGAAGTGCCTTCCATCTTCGAAGGTCTAGTTTAAGTTTGTCAAACGAATGGACAAATTCCAACTTAAATATAAGTTCAAAGATAGGATTAATGACTACACCTAAATAGGGAGTATCCCCATACCTCCGGGATCATTGAAGAAGAAACCAGGTTTCTCCATCGACATCAGCTATTTCCCCAAGATCGCCCATAGACATGGCCTCCGACTTTGTAAAATTAGTGGTATTAACGTGACTTCTTTCCCACTTCTGGGGCAGATATGCTGGGAACCTGCAGATGGCCTTCACCAGTGGCTCAATGACCAACGTAAACAACACTGGTGAAAGGGGTCTACCTTGGACTGCCTCTTGGAATATTAATGTTACAGTATCTCAAAACATTGGTGAGAAACGTGGCCAGAGGATTGCTTTCGAGGAGCCTCACCCACTGATAAAAAAACTTTGCCTCGACCAAACCATTCTTATATATAGAAGACATACAGCCACTCAATCCAATCAATGCCTTCTCTGTGTCTCAAGGGATCACTAATACATATATAGTTTGTTCCGGACACGCTTAGACCATACTGAGTAATCTTCTAATATTGTTGGAGAATCTGCAGCCCATTATAAACCGGTGTGGTCCAGTTTGACAATGGAAGGATACCCATTTTCCAGCCGTAATGTAAGGGTCTCAGACAGGATTTTGAAGTCAACATTTAAAAGTGAGATGGGCCTCTAAGAAGCACAATCTTCCGCTGTTTTCGTTTTCTTAAGAATAAGAGAGACATGAACCTCTCTTAAAGATGATGGGAATCAATCGTGACCGTGTGAGTGACTAACATGGTAAGCATCGGCCCTGACAATAAATTTATAAATTCCACATGAAATTCACTTGGAAATCCATCAGGACCGGGCGCCTTTCCGCCCTGAAGCTGCGTTATACTCTCCAGCACTGAAAATGGTGCATTAAGGCAAGACACTCATTTGGAGGTTACCCCTGGAAGATCCAAGTTCTTGAAGAAACACTCCATCTTAATCCTCATAATGGTCAGTCTGATATAATACGGAGTAAAATCTCTGAAATGCTGCTTTAACCTTTATGAGATTGCAGCTAAGGGTTCCAGTACCTTCCCTAATTGAGGTAATGGCTTTGTTGCTTTCTTTTTACTCGCAAGATAGACTAAATACTTGCCCGGGTTTATCACCATGCTCAAACAGCCTTTATTTTGCAAATGTAAGTTCCTTCTTGGCTGTCTGTGTGAGCATAGAATTCACTGTAGACCGATGCATTATGACCCTCTGCAGCCTAGCCACCGAGGGTTTATCCCAGTATGGCCTCTCGGTTCCCTTCAACCGTGCCTGGAGCAAGCGTTCCTGCTCCAGCTTCTGCCACATCCTAAGAAATATTTATTCCTTTGGCATAAGCCTTAGCAATTTTCCACAGAATGGGTGGGTTACTGGTTGGATCTGAATTAATGGCTAAGAAAGATCTGAATTCATTACAAAAATACTCAATGAACTTACTATCCTTAAGAATAAAACGATCCATTCGCCAGTGTCTCGAACCTGCTATATTGCCCTTAAACTTAACCAATAAGTATACTGTTGCATGGTCAGAAATGGCAATATTCCCAATTGTACAGAACACCACCGAATCGAAGATTGCTGCAAGGTGAGGAAGAGATCAACCCTAGTGTGGCCTTTCTGCGGGTTAAAGAAGAAACTAAAATCCCTATACATGAGGTGATCTGCCTCCAAACATCCACCAGCCACAGTTTCACACAAAATTTGTTTCGTTTGTTAAGATGGTACTGGGGGCTTTTGTCCATTCTGTACACCGTGGGTGAAAAGACAATTGAAATCTCCTCCTACAATAATGTGCTGCGAAGAAAGATTGCTTAATTTGGAAATAGCATCTCTCAGGAATTTAAGGCTGAGCGCCAGGGGGCAATAAACATTCAAAATACCGTTTTCATCCCCAGATATCTTTGAGGATTATGATCCTCCGTTGGGTGTCTCATACAATCTCGTAATTTAAGTGGAAGATTATTCCTCTCCAGTATGGCTTCTCCTCTACTCCTACTATCAAAATTTGAAAAATAAACCCGATCAAACCCACCCTGCTGTAATGTGAAATGTTCCTTGTCATCAAGGTGCATCTCCTGCAGTAGAACAATAACCACCCTCTCCTTTTTAAGGCTAGAACGTACCCTTTTCCTATTAACTGGCTCCCCTTAATGGTACAGATGCACCATTTAAGCATGACATTAGCCATAACACACTGGAACAACATTTGAACTCCAAAGAGGAAGACCTCGAATTACAAATCGCTGAACATCAATGAAAAAACACTCATAGAGCCTAAACAAAGACTAACTAAAGCTACTACAACTAAGAAGCTCTCAAAACGTTCCATAACTAAATACATACGAAGACAACAAAAAACAGGATACAAAGTGCCAATGGCTCTCAGGAGGGGCATTTACTCCCCGCCCACTGAGGGCATTTATACGTCACTAATCTTTATCTTCTGCCCCATTAGTAATACTGCATCCAGGGCAATTAATCACAAACATCGCGATTGAATTGCCCTTAGGTAGGTATTCAGTCATTATGATCACCTTCATAACTTCCTCCAGCTTGAACCGAAACCGACACACAAACTAAGCAAGAGAAAAACGAGTAGTAATATTAGTGAAGTTAAAAGTGTGTAATCTACCCATCCCCGACTATAATTTAATAGCAGAAAGATTCAACAAACTTCCTTTAAAAGGAGAGAAGCATGATTATCGATATCCATGAAATCATCCAGCCTGCTTTATAGTGTCCACAAAGTTTTCACGTCCCCTGTAGAGTCAATGGATCTACTGAAAGAGTCACCAGTGCGTGGACCTATTGAAAGCATATGGAGCACCGCTGGGTTCATTAAGGAATACTGAATCTCAAGTTCCCTTAGCATTCTCTTGATATCATCAAAAGATTTTCTTTTTTGAATCACTGCCGCTGAAAAGACCTGGAAGAACATAATCCTTGAAACCTTATTAGATCTTTTCCCTGTGTTCTGGAAGATTCCATAAGTCTTTGAATGCCCCTGGAACTATGTGATCGCACAAGGACAGGGTGAGGGCGTTAGTCTGAGTCAGACCTGCCCTCCGTAACCCGATGAACTGTCTCACTCTTCACCCGTCCCTCTTCAGCTTCGAAGTGAATGAATCACGGCAGCCAGTTCTCAAAAAAAAATCACTGGCTGAACACCTTATGTCTCCAGCAGACCGATGATATGATCATTCTTCATTCTGCCCAGTTCTCGTGGTTGTCACCTTGTTTAGTTAAGGTACGGATATGTTTTCCAAGGGCGAGGATCTGCTCCTTAGAGGAATCGATCACAGACTCTGCCCCTGCAGTTTGGCGCTCGACCTCATCCGTTCTGTTTCCAAGGCTTTCAAGTTGCTCGTCATGTTTTTGGAGCATGGCTGAGACCGGCTCTAGCCGACTGCTGAACTTTACTTTAATCATGGCTTCAATCATTTCACGTGACTTGGTGAACTCAGTGACCAAGGCCTGGTAACTAACTGGGTCCATCAAACGAGCAGAGGGGGTTACAGCTCAGCCTCATGCATGCTCGAAGCTTCAGATGTTGCCCTGCGTGTTGGGACTTACTCGATCCTTTCCCGTGTTTTGTCATTTCCGCTTGACAAAACGAAATTAGTAAGGATTCTATAGCTCATTTAGTGTTCAATTTTAAGTAAATGACTGTGGTGGGGTAGGTTAGATTACCACTGTGATATTCTGGAGCCATGCCATTCGGTACCAATGTCCACATTTTCCCCACAAGGCACATTGCTGCCCACTCCGCGATAATCCTTGACTCCTTTGTGATTCGTGAACCTGCCTCAAAAATATTCGAAATCTCTGCCTCGCAGGAAAGATTGAACATAAATGAACATAAACCGACTCATCGATGTGTGACATTAGTTTTAATTTTGTATCCTTATCTGAGAAAGGATATAGTAATATTGGAAGTAGTTCAGAGGTGCTTCCCTTCACTTATTCCATGGATGAAGGGCTGACAATATGGAGACTTTTACAGGTTACCCTTGGAATGAGAGCTGACCTTATTGAAACATACAATGCCTTGGGGTGAATGGATCAACTAGATACTCACTGGGTGTTTGCATAGTCCAAACTTGAAGTCATTGTCATAGAACCCCTCCAGTGCGGAAGCAGGACATTCTGTCCATCGAGTCCACACCAATCCACCGAACATTATCCTATCCAGACCTCTCCCCCTACCCTATCCATGTAACCCTGCATTTCCCATGACTAACTCACTTAACCTACACATTCCTGGTCACTCTGAGTAATTTAGCATGGCCAATCACTCCAAGCTGCACATTTTTGGAATATGAGAGGAAACTGTAGAACTGGGAAGAAACCCACACAGACACGGGAAGAATGTTCACACTCCACATAGAGGGTCAGACGAGGTTCAAATTGACTTCAGTTCATTGCTGATGTGAGGTAGCAGTGCTAACCACAAATTCACCATACTGCTCCATTAGCCCTATTAGTTATCTGCGGCTGATGAAAGAAATCTGCCTGACTTGTTCCTGTCACTGAATCAAATCCAGTCTGAAACCTTTATAATCGGTCATATCACCAACCTGGTTACATTTAAAATGTGTTATGAGCAGTGGAGGAGTGAGACGATAAAAGGAAACTGTTGACACCCTAAAACTTCAGTCAGAACCGGATTGAGGAGAAATTCTCAAAGTTGGATTTCATTAAAGTGAGAATTCTTTTTCTCAGAAGTTTGGGATGGTTGAATCTTTATATTAAAGCAAGGTTGGCCTCGTCTGATTGTTTATAGACATATGAATCAGGGATAATGGTGCATGGAGGGAAAAGTGCAGCTGGGACCACAATGAGATGAGCCACGACCTTATTCACGTGTGCAGTAGTGTCATAGGGCTGACTGGCCCACTTGTGTCCCTCAGCCCTGTGTTCTGATGTTCCATTCAGCGCTTGGGACCTGCTACACAGGGGCAGATCGAGACCACTCCAATGGTTAGGCACAGTTTCAGAAATGTACTTGTAGAATCCAGGCTGGGTCAGAAAGTGACCACCAACCTCAATCCTTCTTTCCAAGCTTCCCCTCTCTGTAACTTCTGCTCCATATGTGAGTCATGTTCCAGACCCAGATTCACAGTGAATACAGCCACCATACCCCACCAAGGGTTAACTCAAACAAATCTTCTGCTCTTCCTGTACATTGTACAATACGATTTCCAGGAAAATAACCCGTTACTTTCCAAAATCATAACATAGGAATGCAAGATAAAGGAACAGGAGTCGGCCATTCGGCCCCTCAAGCCTGATCGGCTCCAGGTCTGAACTCCGCTTTCCCACTCAATTCGTTGTATCCCTCCACAACTCTTTTGGAATAGGGAATTTCAGACATTCACTACCTTCTGAGAGAAGATTGAAATTGGTGTTCCTTATTTGGTATCTATCTCCTTGAGTTCGAGGCTCAGGGGAAACACCTTCTCAGCATTTACCTTGTCAAGCCCCCTCTGTATCTTGTACATTTCAGTAATATCACCCTTCTGCATTTCAATCGCAATGAATAATCGCCTCACCATTTTCGATGCACTCAATAAATCAACCCTTTCATGCCAGGAACCCGCCTCATGAACCAACCTAGTTCGTTGCATCATCAGCATGCTGACGCTACGTTTCCTGCACAGGAACACTCCAATCCCTTTGTTCTGCTCCTTCTTTTGGGAGTCCTCTCCATTAAATAACAGCCTGAATTTTGGTTCTCAGTGTCATCTACAAACTCGGATGTATATTGAACTCAGCTCTCGTCGTCAGGCTATCAGTGTAGACTGTAAATTACTGATGCCATCGGCCTGATATTTGTGGTAATCCAGTAGATACACCTTTATCATGAAGATCCATCAATCCTGACTCTCCGATTTATATATGGTAACCCACCGTCATTCCATGCTAATATATTACCCATCAAACTAAAAGCCTCTGTTTTGTGTCAGAACGTTTATTTTGTGATACCTTGTGGAAAATCTCTGGAAAGCCTCATATTGACCAGTTCCCTTTATCAAGGCTGTTTGTCACATTCCTGATGACGGGCTCTTGCCCAAAACATTGACTTTCCTGCTCCTTGAATGCTGCCTGACCTGTTGTGCTTTTCCAGCATGACTCTAATCTTGACATTCTCAGGGATCTCCAGAAAAAAATATATGATTTTACAGAACAAAAGTGGTTTCCCTTTCACAAAATCATGCCAACTCTGGGTTTATCTTTTCTAACTGCCCTGCAATTCCTTCCTTACCAACAGGCTCTAGAAGATTCCCAGCAATAATGGTTAGGCAAAATGGTTCTTGCTTTCTGTCTTATTCGTTTCTTGAAGACAGGCGCCACATTGGAGGGTCTCCAGTTTCGCTGGAACACTCCTGTAATCCAGAGTGTTCTGGAATATTTCACACAGTGCTGCTAGTGACTCTGTGACCACTTCTTTTCAAATTAACTGCTGACCTACTATCCTTATTCTTATCTGTTAGTTTAAAACCTTGTTACTTTTGTTACAGACAGTTCAAGAAATTCCCTCCTATTGCCATTTTGTTTACACCATTTAAATGCATACTTTCCCGATGAGGAACGATTTAAAATACTGGTGTAAGTTATTTGCCTGTTCCGTGTGTCCAGTTCCCTAGTGGCCCTCCACGTGGCCTCAATGTACTTTCCTGACTGCACTTCTGCCTCTGCTCACAAACACATTTTAAAGCTTTTCTTTATACAGACGGAATAGCTCGTGATGCTTGCCTTTATATTTCTTGCAAATTTATTACATCATATCTTTTCAGACATCTTTCTTGCTTTCTAGATTCATACAGTCTATTGCACAAACAGACCATTTGGTCCAATTTGTCCATGCTGGCCAAGTTTTCGAAACTAAACTAGTCTCATTTGCCTGCACTTGGCCAATAAGCCTCTAAACGTTTCCCATTCATATGTTTGTCCAATCGCCTTTGAAATATTGTAGCTGTACTTGCATCTACGACTGTTCCTCTGGCAGCTCATTCCATATTTACATCACCCTCTGTGTAAATGAAGTTGCCCCTTTGTCCCTTTCAAGTTTTCCCTCTTTTACTTTAAAGCTATGCATCTATGTTTGAACTCCCTGATCCTGCAGAAAAGAACTTGGCTATTCACCCTATCCATACCTCCCATGAAATTATAAACTTCGAGAATGTCACCCCTCAACCTCCTCCACTCTATCTGATGCTAACTGTTTAGAACATAGAACATAGAACATAGAAGGATACAGCGCAGTACAGGCCCTTCGGCCCTCGATGTTGCGCCGACCGAATCCTACCTAACCTATACTAGCCCAATAACTTCCAAATGCCTATCCAATGCCCGCTTAAATGACCATAAAGAAGGAGAGTTCACCACTGATACGGGCAGGGCATTCCATGAACTCACAACCCGCTGTGTGAAGAATCTACCCCTAACATCTGTCCTATACCTACCACCCCTTAATTTAAAGCTATGTCCCCTAGTAACACCTGACTCCATTAGCGGTAAAAGGTTCTTAGTATCTACCCTATCTAAACCCCTAATCATCTTATACACTTCTATCAGATCTCCCCTAAACCTTCTCTTCTCCAATGAGAACAGCCCCAAGTGCCTCAGCCTTTCCTCATAAGATTTTCCTACCATTCCAGGCAACATCCTGGTAAACCTCCTCTGCACTCGTTCTAAAGCTTCCACATCCTTCCTATAGTATGGCGACCAAAACTGCACACAATACTCCAGATGAGGCCTCACCAGAGTCTTATACAACTGCAACATGACCTCAGGACTCCGGAACTCAATTCCTCTGCCAATAAAGCCCAGTACACCATATGCCTTCCTCACAGCACTATTTACCTGGGTGGCAACTTTCAGAGATCTGTGTACATGGACACCAAGATCCCTCTGCTCATCCACACTACCAAGTAGCCTACCATTAGCCCAGTAATCCATCATCTTGTTATTCCTACCAAAGTGAACGACTTCGCACTTAGCTACATTGAATTCCATTTGCCACATTTCTGCCCAGCTCTGCAACTTATCTATATCCCGCTGTAACCTACCACTTCCTTCCTCACTATCCACAACTCCACCAATTAGTAACAAGCATTTCAAATTTGAAAGAATTATAAAGATGACAGGTAAAGAAAACAGCCCAAATTTCATACTGTCAGTTTTGTTCTATGTTACAAAACTAAGGCAACATGAAACTCTTACTAGTGCCAATAAGAGGTCAAGCACCTGAATTCCTTAGTGTGAAGGAGGTGATGATCTATAGTGTGAAAACCTATCTCTTGCTAGATCTATATAATACCACATGGTCAACATTCTCTCTCCTGTTCTCTCTGTGACCTTGTGTGGTTGCGTTTTCCTTATCTTACACTCAGTTAGAGAGAACCGCTTTCCCACATTCACAACTTAATTTAAACTAATTTTGCATCATCTTCTCGTTCCCAACTGCTAATAGCCCGTTTATCTTATGCCATGCCCTCTTTTCCAAGTCATGCATTCCCAACTCCGGCAAGGGATTAAAAGCCAAGTTTCCAACCTTTTTCAGTTCTGAACAAATCACACAGACTTGTAAGGTTAACTCTGTTTCTCTGTCTCTGCAGATGCTGCCAGACATGCTGGGTTTCTCCAGAAACGAATGGGCACAGCGCAAATTTTCAATTAAAGAAAAGCGAAGGATACTGGAACTAAAAACACAAAAATAGCTGGAGAATTTGAGAGCTTCGTGAATGGGTCACTGGACCCAAACGATTGACTCTATATTCACTGCAAAAGATGCCCGCACACCTGCTTTGTTTCTTCAGCAATTTTTAAACTAGGTCCAATTCGTGAAAGCTTCTCAAAGCCCTTCCAACACGGAGCGTCATACCCTGCGAACTGAACGATCATGCAAAGTGCACACATTCATTGGCGTTGAAACTACATATGGCTGGCATCACTGATACCACAGAGCTCTTCGTCATTGTCAGGGAGAAAACCAGAGAGAAACACATTCAATTCAACCGCAGAAGATGACATTAAGATAAAGGAGAAGATTCAGATGAATATGTTAAAGGGTTTGAGTAATGCAACAAATTGGAAACATGACACCAAGGAGAGACCCTCAGGAGAATGAGAGTAGGAAAATGGAAGTATTACCGCATCTTGGTAGGTAATCACAGCCTCAGGTAATCGATGATCCAGGTCACCCTCGTCATGATGCCCACAGAATCACAGATGCCAGTCTTCAACGAATTCGATTCACTGCACTTGACATGAAGAAACAGTTGGACACGGAGATACGACAAAGGCAATGGGCCCTGACACCATTTTCGCAATGGTACTGAAGACTTGTGCTGCACAACAAGCCGTGAATCCGGGGAAGCTGTTCCATTCCAGCTCCAACTCTGACAACTCACTGGCAATGTGCAAAATTACTCAACTATGTCCCGTCCCCTAATAGATTAATAATTACATTCTGACCATTTAACACTCCCTCAGTGCCTTCACGATAATCACATTGGTGGGAGTTCATTTTGACAGAGCTGTCAAGCAGTACAGAAATAACCCGCTCAGTGTGATTTCCGATAGGTTCCTTTGTGGAAATGGTGCTGTTGTGGAAATGTCACTGGATTGCTAATCCAATACAAGGTAATGCTCAGGGCAGCTGGTGGAAGTTAAAAATATTAATAAAATATAATGATCTAGAATCTGGTGATGGTAACAGTGACCTTGCATCCAATGTTGATTGTAAACTTCGATCTCCTGCCCCGACGTACTTTCAGGAATTGAATCTCCCGTGTTTGCCTGGTCTGGCCTAAAAATAACTCCAGACCCAGAGCCATGTGATAAAGTCTTCAATGGTCCCTGACACGGCCAAGCAAGACACTCAATTGTATCACACTGCTCCAAGGTCTAAAAGGATAAAACCAGACAGAATACCCAGCACCAGCCTCGATATCAGAAAAGGGAACGGAAATCAGAGTCCTGTTGACCCTGCAGAGTCCTCCTTCCTGAGATCTGAGAGATTGTGACAACATTTCCAGAATTTTCCCACAAGCTGCACAGAAACATCGGGAAAAGAGTAGGCCATTCAACACATTGAGCCTTCCCCATTCTAGTTTTTGAGAAAATCTCCTCAATGCAGTTTTCCCGACACAGTGTTCAGATCCAATAATATGTTTAAACGTTGTGAAATATAAAATAAGAACTGTTGTAGTCCCTTCAGTCCATCAATCTTGCTCCTCGACTCAATATACAAGCAGTTCTTTGATAACGCGGGTTTATTAAACGTGATTTGACTGCAATGCGATTTGTGAATTGTGCACCTTTTTTCTATAAATTGAGCTCCCGCTCACTGTGACGCAATTCCTTGCCAGGCACCAGCTCAACAACAAAATCCAGCTTCAGGATCCTCTGTCTGCAAAATGCACCCTCTGAGTGTTCAGCTAAAACAGGAATTCAATCCGCTCTGCAAAGCCTTGAACCTAGGCCTGAAACGGGGAAGTGTTCTCTCCAGTTAGAAGGAACTTTATTTCGAACTGGGGGAGAATCTTGAGGAGAAATGGAACTCCATGTTAGCATCACGTGGTCAGTCAGCCCTGCACACTTTCTGGTGAGGAATTTGGTGAAAGGTGCAGGGATGTAGCCAGTGACTGTATTGTGAAAGTGTTGCATTTCCAGCACTATTTCATGACCTTTTATGATTTAAAGCTTTAATTAGATTGTGCAAGTGTGTGTGTTAGACAAACTTTAATTTTGGTTTTTTACTGATATTTTGCGGTTCGCCCATTATTCTCTTTTCCCAATAGACCACATTATTAATATTGTATGATCTTCTGCAACACAGTGATGCACAGGAACACAGCTACCACGTTATTGGAGAGCAACCTGTAATGATATCTGATCCTCTATCTTCATACCATACTCTGCTCTCTCCCTATCCCTTTAGTTTCCAGAAATCCATTTTTATATTCAGTGCCTTGGTTTCCACAGGTTCGCCAATCTCTGAGTGCAGACATTTATTCTCATCTCAACGCAGAGTGGTCTGTCTGTGCCTAATACTGTGGCCCCTTGTTTTGATGTCCCAGCCAGGGGAATTGTCACCCTGCTTTCAATCTGTCTTGTCCTGACAGAGTTTTATATATTTCACTGATATATCCACTCATTTTCCTAAAGCCCATGGAATTCAGGCCCGGCCGTCCCAGAGTCTGCTCCCACAAGAGCGATCAGCCTGGTCATCTTCGCTGCTCTCCCTCCATGTCAGGTTTGTCCTTTGTTAGGTAAGGAGACCAAAACTGTACATAATACTGCACAGTGTTCGAGATGAGGTCTCACCAACGCCCTGCACAGCTGCAGTAAATCACCCTTATTACTGTATTCAAATCCCTCTGAAATGAAGATGAATACACGATTTATCTGCCTATCTGCTTTCTGCTCCTGCAATATTGCTTTCAGTGACTGGTGTACAGGGAGATCCAGATCCTTTTTCAATGTTACAGCTCCCCACTTGTTTGCTCTGTATACACTGGTCAGCGTGCCAATGCCATTACCAATATTGACTTCATGATTCAGATCTCATTGCCCTACACTGACCTTGGAGGGCTGCAAAGAAGAAAACAAATGCAGCTTAAGTTCCTTTATGGATCAACATTTTTCAAACAATGCCCTTTCAAATGATAGGCTCCAGTTCTGTTTTTCCCATCAAAGGTCACAATATTACATATCCCACGCCTCCCCTCCCCATTGCTCCTCATGTGCCACGTATTTGCCCATACACTTCACTTGTCTCAATCACCTTGAAGCATTTTGACATCCTGCTCACCCACTCACAATATGATATTGTTTAGTGCCATCTGCAAACTTGAAAATCTTGTGTTTGATCCACTCAATCAAATATATGATATGTATTGGGAATAGCTGGGGTCCAAACCCCAAACCGTGCTATATCCTCCAAGCCTTCCATTCAAAAAAATACATTGTTTTAGTTCTATTCACTGCTTCCTGCCAGCTCTCCCATTCTAAAACCATATTAATCCCAGGATTTGAATATGCATTATAGGCTTTATCAAAAATCTTTCTGAAAATGCACATATTTCATTGATTGCTTCTCCATAATATGCTAAAGGCATTTTCTCAAATATGATTCCCATTTGATCGATCTCTGTTGACTTTGTCTGTGCTCATTACTTTCAGTTCCAATACTTCCTCTGAAACTGTTCAGTTGCTAATTTCATTCTATTCCCTTTTTCTAAACAGACTAATGTTCACTAGTTTTGATGGGAAGCTTTCTTTTTTGTTTCGTTTTCTTATGTGAAGACATAACTGAAGTATTTGGTCCACAGTTCTGCCTTTTCCCTGCCCTCAATTCTCTAGTATCAGACTGTAAGAAAGCTGCACCTATTTTTCGCCGTAATTTTGCCATTGACATATTTTCAGGAGATATCACAAGTTCAATCTTAAAACCCTTATTAATATAATCTTCAGAAATCCATCAATTCCTACCTTAAGCTACTCAATGATTGACCTTCAACAGCGATACAAACACAGAAGCACAGACTTTGTCCCATCAACAATAGAGCACGGTCTACATTAGCCCCACTTTCCGACACAAGGTCATAGCCGTGAATCTTATGGCATTTCAAGTTCACAACCGTGTATTTTCTATTGGTTGTGAAGTTACCATGACAATTCTTCTCTCAGAAAGTGCATTCCTGACCCCAGCACCCTCTGAGTGAAAAACAATCCTTAATTCCTCTCCACATCTCAAATCCTTCACTTTAAAATGTGCTCCGTTGTTCTTCGCCCTTTGACTAAAAGGAACAGCTGCTATCTATCCATCCTGTCCATGGCCTTCGTAATCTTATCCTTCTGAATCTCGGCCCACTCAGCCTTCTCTTCTCCAAACTAAACAGTCCAAGCTTATCCAGCCTCTCTCCATAGCTAATATGCTCCATCCCAGCGAACATCCTGGTGAATCTCCTCTGAGCCCTCTCCACGACAATCACATTCTTCCTGTAATGTGGCTCCCAGAACTACAATCAGTATTCCATCTTGGCAAAAGCAAACTCCGCATAGCTCTTATAATCTATCCCTTGATGTCTACGGTACCCTATGCTTTCTCAAATTGTGCATTAACCAGCTTAGTCACATTCAGGGATTTGTGGAGAAGCGCCCTCTAAGATTCCTCGTGTACTGCCATTCATTGAGTTCTCCCCTGTCCAGTTCCTTCTTCCAAAGTGCATCATTTCACATTTATCAGGGTTACATTCCATCTGCCATTGATCCACCCATCTGACCATTCCATCTGTATCTTCCTGTAACATAAGACCTTCCTCCTCACTGCCAACCACCCGGCCAAACTTTGTATCAAACACAAACTTAGTTGTCACACGCCCGCCACCCCCGTCTATATTCACAGCTGCATCATTTATGAATACCACAAATAATCAGGTTAAAGATGACACAACACCAGGTTATACTTCAACATGTTTATTCGGAGGTACTAGCTTTGAAGAGCTGCTTCTTCATCAGATGGTTGTGCGCTTTGAAATCTCGTGTCTCTGAATAAACCTGCTGGACTATCACCTGGTGTTACGTGATTTTTAAGTTTGTCCACCCGAGTCCAACACCAACTCCTCCGTATCACTAATAATAAGGGACACAGCACTGATCCCTGTGATACACCATTGGACACTGGTCTCAGTCACACTAACAGCCTTCAACCACTACCCTCTGTCTCCTAACAGTAAGATGATTTGGATGCAACTTGACAAGTCACGAATGACACCGACCTGTTCTTTTGTTATTCTTTTCCGCTTGACACACTTGCAGAATATCTGGGGATTCTCCCTAAATTTGCCCTACCAACAGGTTTCTATGCCCCTGTTTTAGGCAGTTCTCACCAAGTAAGAATTTCCTCATTATTGCGGTCTTAAATGGTCTGTCCCTTAAACAGCAATTATTGTCTTGAATGTGGAACTGACAGCCAGGGAAATGTCCTGTTTATTTCCAACTTGGCATATGTTTTGTGAAGTTTCCAAGTTTCATTAATCCTCCTCTCATTTTTTCAAACTCTAAAGAACACAGGCCGAGTTTCCTCAGCAGGCAATCTCACCATCTGAGGGATTAATCTGGACAATGCCCATTGCACTTTTTTGTGGTCAGTATATTCTTTCTCAGATTGGGTCACCAACACTTTACACAATGGATGTAGGTTTGCTCGCTACATTTCCAGACGTTTCGTTATCTTACTCGGTAACATCTTCAGTGGACCTCATGCGAAACAATGCTTAAAATTCCTGCGTTCCATTTATATGTTTGGCTTTCTTTGCGTTGATGATGCTATTTCTTGTGGCGAAGTCACTTCCTGTTTCTTTTCTCAGAGGGTGGTTGATGGGATCTAAAAACTAATAGCACATCGAGTTTCACATCTGTCAGAAATACATATAGATTTTCTCCATTGTCGCTGTTAATTCCTAAATATCCAATATCACATGCTGTATAATAGATTCCAACAGTTGTTGTGGTTCTGCTCGCCGAGCTGGAAGTTTTTGCTGCAAACGTTTCGTTCCCTGGCTAGGGAAAATCATCAGTGCTGTTGGAGCCTCGTGTGAAGCGCTGCTTTGATGTTTCTTCCGGTATTTATAGTGGTTTGTTCTTGCCGCTTCCGGGTGTCAGTTTCAGCTGCAGTGATTTGTATGTGGGGTCCAGGTCGATGTGTCTGTTGATGGATGTTCTTGCCGTTTCCGGGTGTCAGTTTCAGCTGTAGTGGTTTGTATATGGTGTCCAGGTCAATGTGTCTGTTGATGGAGTTTGGGGATGAATGCCATGCTTCTAGGAATTCTCTGGCTGTTCTCTGTCTGGCTTGTCCTATGATAGTGGTGTTTTCCCAGTCAAATTCATGTTGCTGGTTGTCTGAGTGTATGGCTACTAGAGATAGCTGGTCGTGTCGTTTTGTGGCTAGCTGATGTTCATGGATGCGGATTGTTAGCTGTCTTCCTGTTTGTCCTATATAGTATTTTGTGCAGTCCTTGCATGGTATTTTGTAAACTACGTTAGTTTGGCTCATGCTGGGTATTGGGTCCTTTGTGCTAGTGAGTTGTTGTCTGAGCGTGGATGTTGGCTTGTGTGCTGTTATGAGTCCTAAGGGTCGCAGTAGTCTGGCTGTCAGTTCTGAGACGCTCCTGACGTATGATAGAGTGGCTCGTCCTTTTGGTTGTGGCATGTCCTCGTTCCTCGGTCTATCTCTTAGGCATCTGGTGATAAAGTTGCGTGGGTATCCGTTTTTGGCGAATACCTTGTATAGATGTTCCTCTTCCTCTTTTCGCAGTTCTGGTGTACTGCCGTGTGTTGTGGCCCCTTTGAATAGTGTCCTGATGCAGCTTCGTTTGTGTGTGTTGGGGTGTTTACTTTCATAGTTTAAGACTTGGTCTGTGTGTGTTGGTTTCCTGTGTACCCTTGTGGTGAATTCTCCGTTGGGTGTTCTCTCTACTAACACGTCTAGGAATGGGAGTTGGCTATCCTTTTCCTCTTCTCGTGTGAATCGGATTCCTGAGTGTGTCGTTGATGATTAGGTGTGTTTTTTCTATATCTGTGTTTTTGATGATTACAAAGGTGTCATCAACATATCTGATCCAGAGTTTGGGTTGGATTTGTGGTATGGCTGTATGTTCTAACCTTTGCATAACTGCCTCTGCTATGAGTCCCGAGATTGGTGATCCCATGGGTGCTCCGTTGATTTGTTCGTATATCTGATTGTTGAATGTAAAGTGTGTGGTGAGGCACAGGTCCAGTAGTTTAAGTATGCCGTTCTTGTTGATAGGGTCGGCCTCCTGTGTTCTGTTCTGTATGTCAGTAGGTTGGCTATTGTTTCTCTGGCTAGGGTTTTGTCAATTGAAGTGAACAGTGCCGTCACGTCGAATGATACCATGGTTTCTTCTTTGTCTATGTGTGTATTCCTGATGACGTCCAAGAATTCCTGTGTTGATTGTATGCAGTGTTTGGATCCGCTGACTAGGTGTTTCAGTTTTTGTTGTAGTTCTTTGGCCAGTTTGAATGCTGGTGTCCCTGGTAGTGATACTATTGGTCTGAGTGGGATGTCTGGTTTGTGTACTTTGGGGAGTCCATAGAATCTGGGGGTGTTATTGCTTTCAGGTTTCATTCTTTGCTGGTCCGCTTTGGTTATCTGTCCGTTTTTTTTGTAGATTCCTTAGTGTGTTGTTTATTCTATTGGTGAGTTGTGGTGTGGGGTCGGAATCCTTCATTTAGTAGGTGTTGGTGTCTGCGAGTAGTTGTTGTGCTTTACTGATGTAGTCTGATTTATCTAGGATGACCGTCATTCTGCCTTTATCTGCCGGTAGTATGATTATGTTTTTGTCATTTTTCAGTGCTTTCAGTGCTTCCCTCTCCTTGGTGTTGAGGTTATGTGTTTGTCGTTTTCTTATCATCATGGGTACTACGGTTTGTCTCACTGTTTGTTGTGTCTCTTCTGTCAGTCCTGAGTGTGCATTCTAGTGCTGCTAGGAAGTCTGCTGTGTTGGCATCCCTGTGGTTGTATTTGAGTCCCTTGGCCAGTATAGTTCTTTCCGTGTCTGTGAGCTGTCTGTGGGAGAGGTTTTTAACCCAGGTGTGTGTTGTAGTGTCCTCCTTTTTGTGTGTTAGTTTGTCCATTTTTTCTCGTAGTACTGTTTTTTTGCGGAGTGTTGTCCTGTTCTGCCCTATAGTGATAGCCTGTTCTATGGTCCGGGTCCATTCCTGATTAGTGGTTTTTGAAATTAACGACTTTTGGCGCGCAATTTCATGCTTGTATCTGTGCAGACGGTTGTGAGCGTCTGTGATCATTACCTGGACCATCCTGAATCCGTTCTTCTTGGCTGTTTCCCTGGCTTGTGGGTTATTTACTGGAGGTCTGTACTTGACACATTGTGGAAGGATTTGATTTTTTCTGCATTCGTGGAGGAACCGGAGTTGTTCATATGTTGCGCTGAGGCAGTTAGCGCAGGATTCCCACCTTCTGGCTTGTTTCAGCGTTTCGCGCCCGTAAGTGTTTAAAATCTGATTGAAGATTTGTAGCTCGGGTATCCGTTGTTGTGGTACTGCTCGCCGAGCTGCACGTTTTTGCTGCAAACGTTTCGTTCCCTGGCTAGGGAACTTCATCAGTGCTGTTGGAGCCTCGTGTGAAGCGCTGCTTTGATGTTTCTTCCGGTATTTATATTGGTTTGTTCTTGCCGCTTCCGGGTGTCAGTTTCAGCTGCAGTGATTTGTATGTGGGGTCCAGGTCGATGTGTCTGTTGATGGATGTTCTTGCCGTTTCCGGGTGTCAGTTTCAGCTGTAGTAGTTTGTATATGGTGTCCAGGTCAATGTGTCTGTTGATGGAGTTTGGGGATGAATGCCATGCTTCTAGGAATTCTCTGGCTGTTCTCTGTCTGGCTTGTCCTATGATAGGACATGCAGCAAAACCTGTATGTGTGTGTGTGTGTACATGTAGGTGTGTGCGTATTGGGTGTGTGTGTGCGTGTGTGTGTGTGTGTATTGGGTGTGTGTCTGTATGTGTGTGTGTGAATGCATAAATAGTATGTGTGTGTGTGTGTTTGAATGTATGAAACTGCAGAAATTACATTAACCATATCAGAAAGGATGGGAAGGATATGGGGCAATGGCTGGGATATGGGGTTAGTGTGAATTGACATTTTGGTCGAAATGGATCAGTTTGAGCAGAAGGGCCTATCGGACTCTATGACTCTGTCAACCATTGCTTATCTCCCACTGAACGTTATTTTGTATTTTCCCAATTCACTGGAACAATCTTGACCCTCTCTGCTCCATGCTTCCATCATGTTTGACCAAAATGTACAAACATTCTATATTGTATGCAGACGCCGTGTAAAATAAAACATATTAATGTCACTACTCCTCCAAAGCTGCTTCAGAGCAAGGACATTGATTAGTCCTCCTGACCACACAACAAATCCGAAAAAAACTTGATCTCTAATTTGGTTCAATACATACTCTTCAACCCACCTGATATACATTGAGGGAATTTATTTTTTCACAGCATGAGCAGTCACTTAGTTAACGCAGTTGTGATGCAACTTGAGACCATCCATTAAGACTGCAGTATCCATAATATTTGCATGTCTAATTTTCAGAGCATATGACGCTCAGAATTTCTGCAACTGTTTTTGTTTCGATATATAATACATCAATGTTTGCTTCTCCTTGTTATTTTTAAGCTCCCCTTAAATTGAATCTGAGGGACATGGTCTGTGGGGTTATTAGTGATAGACTTGGCCAAGACGTTCCGGAAGGGTCACCTTGACGCTGTGATACAGGACAAGCGTCGATAACCTTCCCCGCTCTGTCAGGATCAGGGTCACCATATTCTATCTGCTCCTTCACACTCCCTGTATACCTGTTATAGCACTGACCCCCCCGAACAAGGCTCGCACTCTATTTCCAAAGAAGGCTCAGGCATTTCCAAACTCACTACTGAATTCAGCAACTTTCTTCCTCACTTTCTCTGTCACCTACGCAATACCCCCGACCATAATAATACTAAATTGATTTACAACTGTCGACTGACTCATTCGGGCCACATCACCATTCCCCCCAGCCACACACCCAACAGCACTAACAGCAGGGTCACCCATTTCCAGTCTCCCTCCCTCTCTCCCTTTCTCCTGTTTCAGGACAAACTGTCTGGCATGGGACAGAAAGGGCCAAGCCGGGTGGTGCTGTGCCTGATATCTGTTCCCTCACACCCCCTTGTCCCGCTATGTGGGGAGGAACCTGGCATGAGCCGGACAGAAACAAGATGGCTCATGTGGAGATTCTGAAACATCCACTTCCCATCAACTGAGTAAAGAGCAACATTCAGTTCTCACTTTAAACCCACTGTCAGTTCCAACGTCAGTCCATTCACTCCCAAACAAAAACAGATACCTCACTGCACAAAGATGCGGACACTGAAATGCACAGACGTATTGGCAAACACCCGAACATACTAACATGCACAACATATATAAGGAGATAGGCATACACACACATTGCAACACACAGAGACATATACAGTTGCACACAAATAGACGCAAACACAGATAGAAACACAGAGGCTATTACACAGGTACACAGATGTAGACACAAATACACAGAAAACAATCACATAGACACACACACAGACGGGGGCGCGCGCACACACACACACACACACACACACACACACACAAAGACACAAGCACTAGTGTCATTAAGACACAAATCGGCACGTTTTTGGTTTATAAAGGGATCAAGGATTCTAGGGAGAAGGCAGGAGAATGAGTTTGGGATACATACAAGAAATTATTGAATGGAATATCAGACTTGATGGGCCGAATAGCCTCATTCTGCTCCTTTTTTCATGCTCATGTGGTGTTATGCTGTCAAGTATTCACTTTCTGAGATTGCAGCAGAGGCTGGATTTGATCCATATTTGACTGGAAAGAGTCAGTGGGAATGTGGGACAGGTTTGTAGGGCAGAATGGGTTATGGTTATTCATAATTATTATATCCTTAAGTATGAAAAGAGGTGATGATTTGATGTGAGGTTAGCACAGTTTTAATGTAATGGGTCCGACAATGAAATGAAGATGATCCTTTCCATTTAGTGCCGTGCGGTCTGTGGTATCCTCATCCTCAGGCAATAGGGAAGATGCTGTTACTGAGGATATTCTAGGCTGAGCTCGACTGATCTTTGCTGGATAGGAGAGTCAATGTTTATCGGGACCAGACAGGAGAGGGATGATCAGAGACATTTGGACCAGCCATGAGCATTCTGAATATGTTGTTATCTCAATCCACCCTCGATGCTGTTATAGAGCTATACTGCTGCCCCTACCCCATGTGTTGTTCCCTCAATCCACCACTCAAAGCTGATACAGAGATATACTGCTGTCCCTACCCCATGTGTTGTTCCCTGAGTCCGTCTCACAGTGCCGTTACAGAGATATACTGCTGCCCCTATCCTATGTGTTGTTCCCTCAATCCATCCACGAGGCTGTTACAGAGATATACTACTGCCCCGAACCCATGTGTTGTTCCTTCAATCCACCCCTCGATTCTGTTACAGGGTAGGGGATCATCCGAATTCATCAGACAGGATCGTTACAATGAGACAGGAGCAGACCATTCTGCCCCTCTGAGAAATTACACAGGAATATAGAATTAAGTAAATCAGATCGTTGAGTACATTACACAGCCCAGGACGAGGCCATTCAACCCGCCTGAACGGCTACACAGGAACAGGGAATATGTCGCTAGCATGAAATAGAGAGTAGAGAGAAATGTTTACTTTCAGGCTGCAAAGCTCTAACTGATGGAATGCCTCAGAGATCACTGTGGGGTCATCAATGACCAATAATCTATATCAATGATCTGGAGAAAGGGGAGGGAATGGCTTGGAGCTCAATTAGCTCGTACACCAAGATGGTCATTCATTGTGTCGTCAAATTGAGATACTGAGTCTGCAATGTGATTATAGACAGGGAAGGTTAGTGCGTAAACCTTCAGTAGAAATAACATAAGGTAAATTGTCTATTTTGGCATGAAGGATAAAATAATGGTAATCAATTTAAATGGACAGAGATTGCAGAACTCTGTGATACAGGCGGTTTCCATGTTCCTGGGACATGAATCATGTGAAGTCAGTCTGCAGATGCAGCAAGTGATTTGGAAAGTAAGTGGAATGATGCTGTTTTTGACAAAAGGTAAAGGTTTAATTGCATGAATGTTTTATTGCATCTGTACAGGGCATTGCTGAGACCACATCTGATGCACTGTGTACTGTTTTGATCCCCTAACACTAAAATAAAAGAATATAATTATTTTTGAAATTTTCAAAGAGGTTTCCCTTTTCTCATTCCTGGGATGCTGGCCTTTGGTTATGGGGGATAATCAGTTCCGATCGTGGCTGAGAAATAGTATTGAACCACCATGACTTTCAGAAAAGTGCATCAGCTGGATGCATATTATCTCTTGTCAGGGAGACGAAAGCTAGCGAATAAATTTGAGGAAAAACATGTATTGATATCAATACACATACTATGAAGACACCTACCAATATTTACAAATTACACAGACACGTGTAAGCATATCATCAATTTATAAAGTGGGGACATTTTTTCAGATTGAATGGAATTGTGTACAACAAGAGCAATGATGCTCCTGCATATAATCCATAATCAGGTTTTCCAGAGAATGTTCCAGGAGAGCACACATGGTCCATGTTGTTGTTCAGTTGGCAAAATTGTATGTTTCAACACAGAGAGGGAGAAAATAGTTCCCTGCCTGAAAAGCAACTGCCGATTGATCCCTTTCTGTTACTTTGTTCACCAGACAACAAAGTGTCAGTCTATAAAATCCCTGAGTTATCTTTGGCACTTGTGATGGATTCCTGGTGAAGATTCATTGGAAACTCTCATATGCCTGAATCAAAGGGAATTCAACCAAATCCAACTGTTCCAGAAAGAAATCCCACAACCAGTATTTGAACAGATAAACTTCAAAGACAGGATAACATTTGGAACACTCTGTCATTTTACCATTTGATATGATTTCAACGTTCTGTGCCTTACATTTTTTTCTTAAAGTATTACAGAGAATAATAATCAAACGAATATTTACAAGTTCTTCCTCTAACCTATCTTTGACCTTCCCCCTCCAAAATATGAGTCCGATAAAACTCCTAATTAAGATTTACAAAATAAAACTTCTTATCACAAAACCAGGAAACTTTCGGTTCTTCTCCATAGTCCTGTCTTCTTTTCTTCTGGGGGATTCTGCTTCACTAGTTACTAATCAATGAATATACTTTTAAGGGAGCTATTTTTCAGGCAGTCTTTGCATGCTGGTTGGCAGCAGCTCTCCTCTCAACTGTTCAACCTTCCACGGCCTTATACCCCCAAACTATTGGATTGTGTCATTGGCTTTTAAGATTATCAGTATATTACATTCAAACTTGTGGTGGATTTTAAAAGCAACCATTATCATTTGTTATAAAAGCCCATCTGCCTGCCTGAAGTCCTTTAGGTAAGTCAATGTGTCATTTGGGGTATAATTTAAAGTGTTTGGCTGAATTTGTTTTTGTCTCAAGACAATGAGCTAATCGAGTTGTTCGACCAAATGTTAAATTATATCTATTTTTCAGAAGACGTGGTACTGTCAGGTAGTTTGAAGGTGCAGTACACCCACATGTTCATCACTGAAGTCACACGGAAACCTGACTAGGGGAGGTTGACACATTGACTTACCTAAAGGACTTCAGGCAAGCAGATGGGCTTTTATAACAAATGATAATGGTTGCTTTTAAATTCCACCACTTTCCTTCATGAGATATCAACAGACTATTATTCTGTGGCTCTAGATTATGAGTCAATGACTTGGACCACCATAAACTATCTTCCTGTACGTGCAGGGAACACGTCAAACATCCTCAAGTGCAATTATTTAGTGACAGACATGTGATTAGAACGCACTTGAAACTGTTGCATCCATATTGAACAAAGGCAAAAATAATGGTTCATTCAGAAGTTGCACTGAGACTGCAGACGAGACTGGGATACCATGATGGTGGTATTGGACAGGATTGGTGAGTGGGGAGGACATGGAGATGTAAATCCGTGAAGGACAAAATGGATTATGAAGTATGAGAACATTCTGTGTCCTTATCACATATCAGTGAGTAATTTATAAATAGTAGTTTGATAGTTATAATTCATAAGGAAAGGATTTTTTGTTTGGAACTGAAGACATTGACTTGCACTTTCCAAAATTTATATATCATGAGCAGAAATTGAGTTCAACCTGGTTTAGTAGACAAATATAATGACTTACCAGGAACACCAACGACCGCAAGGATGGGATAGTAACCACCTTGAACAATCCAAAGGATACCCTGGATTCGTGATGCTAATGATATGCAAGGCTCAGAAAGCCAGTAAAGACCCAAGGATAAACTCCTGCCCATTGTTGGGACATTCCAGTCTAACGTTCTCAGATTCTGATTCATTGTTGGAACATTCCAATCCACGGTCCTCAGATAATGAATCGTTATTGTAACGTTTTTGTCTAATGTTCTCAGATTCTGATCTCTCCTCCCCCCCCCCCCTCTCGAGCTGCCGATCCTTGTTCGTGCTGTCAGTGATGCTCCTACTCACATTATGTGATATCACATTGAAAGGAGCCCATTTATATTTAAACCATGGAAACTTCCCACTACCATAATTAGGATCCACTGAGATTAATATAAATCACAGTCACTGAACAAATAGCTCCAGTTAACCCCTTTGAATTCAATAATAATTTTATTCAAATTCAAAAGAACTTTTAAAGTTTACACATTTGGCAAGGGATATGTGTGGGGGGTGAACAGGAAGAAATATTTGAGATGGTAGATTGATTGAATGTAATTGTTCAATTTGCCTTAGATATAGCAGTAACGTCAAAGGATTGTCAGAACTTAAACAAGTTTCTCGGCTTATAAATCAAAACATACAGTCTGTAACTACTGATCAGTGATTATAATGACAGCAAAATATGTAGAGAATTTTCTAGTCCATAATCTGACAGAAAATTGCTTATGACATGAGTGATAACGGACAAATGGCATGGATATGTTAACAGAGAATATGATGTGACACACAATTCAGATGGTTATTCAAGGATCAGAGAGGGCAGGTAAGGGTCATGCTGTTAATGTTATTGATGTCAATCAACTGTATTGAAGTAAATTTCACAGGATTTCAATTGCAGTGTGATTATGATATCGGGGCATTGCTGCTGAGACTGGAGAGAGGGAACATTATATTTCCCAGCAATCAGTGTTGGAATTTTATTCTTCATAAATCATATCAAGATCAAATTCAAGGATACATCTACAATGAGGAATGAGGAGAGCCAATATCAACCATACAACCAGAAGACATTGGAACAGACATTTGGCCATTAGGCCCATTGAGCCTGCTCCGCCATTCCATGATGGCTGTTAAGCTTCTCTACCCCATTCTCCCACTTCCTACCTGTAACCCTTGATCGCCTTTACAGACAAGAACCTATCTGTCTCACTCCTAAATATACTCTATGACCTGGACCGACAGCCCTCTGTAGCAGTGAATTCCATAGATTCATCACTGCCTGGCTGAAGAGGACTCTCCTTATCTTTGTTCAAAAAGGTCTTCTCTTTCCACTGTCCCCTCGGGTACTAGTCTCTCCTACATTGGACACATCTTCCCAAAATCCCCTCTCTCCCCGGTCATTTCGTATTCTGTAAGTTTCAATTAGACCTCCTAACATCTTTCTGAATTCTACCAAATACAGACACAGAGCCCTCAAATATTTTTTATATGTTAAGCTTTTATTTCCTGGCACCATTCTCGTGAATCTCTTTGGAAAACGCTCCAGGACCAGTGCATCCTTCCTGAGATATGGGACGCAAAATTGCGCACAATATTCCGAATGTGGCATGACCAAAGCCTTGTAGAGCCTTAGAAGTACATTCCTGCTTTCATATTTAAGCCTTCTTGAAATAAATACCATCATTGTATTTGACTGCCTAACGACTGACAAACTGCAAGTTTACCTTTCAAGACTCCTGGACTGGAATCCCCTAGTCTTTTTGCCCTTCAGACTTCTGAATTTGCTCCGCTATTTCGAAAATAGTCCATGCTTCTATTCATCCTGGCAAAACAATTTCCCACATTGTACTCCATCTGACACTTCTTCGCTCACTCTCCAAACCTGTGAAAGTCCTTCAGCAGGTGAAAATGAGGACGGCAGATGCTGGAGATCAGTGTCAAAAAGTTTGATCACAGAAAAAGCACATCCTGTTAAGCAGCATCGGAGGAGCAGGAGATTCGACGTTTCAGGCATAAAACCTTCATCGGGAATGTGGGGTTGGCGGAAGCGGGCAGAAACATAAATGGTGGGGGAGGGGGGCTGGCGCTGGCAGGAAGGTAGCTTGGAAGGCAACAGCTAGATGAAGGTGGGTGATGATAGTGATAGTTCAGAGTGGAAGGTAGATTTGATACTTGGGAAGGTAGATGGACAGGTAGGACAGTTCAAGAGGGCGGTGCTGAGTTGGAGGGTTAGATCTGGGATAAGGTGGAGGGAGGGGAGATAAGGAAACTGGTGAAATTGAACTTGTTACCGTGTGTTTGGAGGGTCCCAAGGCAGAAGATGATGCGTTTTTCCTCCAGAGTCAGGTGGCTAGAATTTGGCAGTGGAGGAAGCCAAAAGCATGCAGGGCTTTGGCGGAGTGGGAGGGGGAGTTGAAGTATTCGGCCACAGGGAAGTGGGGTTGTTTGGTTTATGTGTCCAAGAGTGTTCCCTGAACCGTTCTGTAAGTTGATGTCCTGTCTCGCCAATATATAGGAGATAGGGCAATGGACTGACTAGAAGAGGTGTTTGGATGCACAGGATGTTCTCTGCCTGATGTGGTAGGATCCTTTGGGGCCTTGGAAAGAGGTGAGGAGGGAAGTGTTGGCACATGTTTCATATCTCTTGCAGTGTCCGGAAGGTGGCTTGGTGGGGGCGTGTGGACCTAACGAGGGAGTTGTGAGGGAATGGTCACAGCAGTATGATGATAGGGGTGGGGAACGAAGTATATCTCTGGTGTTGGGATCTGACTGTTGATGGCAGAAAATGCGTTGTATCCTGAGGTTGGTGGGATGGAATGCGAGCACCAGAGAGGTTCTAACTTGTTGTCGTTGGAAGGGTGGATTGCAAGGGCAGAGGCGTGGGAAGCTGAGGAGATACATGAGGGCACCCTCCTGCAGCCAAACCACCTCTTCAATGCTACCTGTCCCTCTATCTATCTTTGCACTGTTTGAAAGCCTAGCCAGAATGCCCTCAGTTCCTTCATATAGATAATTAATGCACAAAATGAAAGTTGTGGTCCCAACACTGAGTTTTGTGGAACACCACTTGTCACTGGTTGCCATCCTGAGAAGAACACTTTTATCCCCACTCTATGCTTTCTCTCAGGCAGCCAAACTTCTATCCATGGCAGCACCTTGCCTCTCATACCATGAGCCCATATCTTTCTCAATAGCCTCATGCATGGCAATTTGTCGAAGGATTCTTGAATGCAGATGGATGACATCTATTGGTTCTCCTTGATCTAATCTGCTCATTACTCCCTCACTGTTTTCTAGCCGGTTTGGCATGACTGATCTCCCCTTGATGAAACCATGCTGACCCTGTCCTATTTTACCAAACACCTCCAAGGATCAGAAATCCCATCCTTCACGATGGATTTCAGGATGTTTCCCACAACCAAGGTTAGGCTAATCAGTGTGCAGTTTTCTATCTTCCACCTAACTTCCTTATTAAACGGGATGTCATGTTAGCAATTATACAGCCACTTTGCCGTTTCCTGATTTTAGTCATTCCTGAAAGATTACCACTTAAGCATGCACTAACTCTTCAGTTATCTCCCTTACAAGGCTGGGGTGTAGTCCATCTGGTCCAGGTGAGCTATCCACATTCAGGCCTTTCGGTTTTCTAACATGCTCTTCTCAACCAAGTCTCAGTAAAGCCACAACATCATAGCCATGCATGGATTCAGGCTCCTTACCCATAACAATTCTTGCATTGAAATAAATACACTTCAGCCAAACTCCATCAGATCCTTGGTTTGAGTTTCCCTGATGCAAATTCTCCATCAGATATTTGGTTTGAGTTTCCCTGATGTAAATTCTCCTCTGGTAACAGGAGATTACAAAAGACTGTCAGTAAAGCTGAAAATATTGTAAACAGACAATTTCAGTTTCCTCCCTTGTCCCTTCAATCTGTACATTGCATCACACACTGTCCAATTCCAATAAACTGCTGGATAATTATTTTGCTTCAACAACCGTTTCCAGCCTCTCACTGCACATTCTTCAACTCGCTCTGGACCCATTGGATTGATAGTTTCCTGATCCCTCTCTCACCCAAATCTCTGTAATTAATGTATCATAGTTCTATATACTCATCTGTCTTGCCGGTCACACTGCTCACATTAAAATCAGCATACTTCAGTCTGCCAGTCCCATTGTGTTCACTACCCTCTGCCAGTTTGTTGCTGGTCTTAGTTGTACTGGGATTAGTCTCCAACTGCTCTTCAGTCACTGTGCTTGTGGACGTACTGCTCTGGCTCCACCCCCTCCCTCACTGCCACACCATTTTAAACCCTCCTGAGTGACAATAGCAAACCTGCCTGCCAGGAGATTGCGGCCAGTTCAGCTCCATCCCGTTCCTTCTTGTGTATTTCATACTGACCCAGGAATCCCAATGACCCACATATCTGAGATAGCTGCCAGTTCAGCTGCATACGTTCTGCTTGTGTCTATCCTACCGACCCGGGAATCCCAATGATCCACGTATTGCAAGTGCTGCCTACCCTACCAGCTCTTTAGCCATGTTTTTTAACTTTACTACCTTCCTATTCGTAACCTCACTGGCACGTGGCATAACCTAGTCTCCCCAACATTCAAATATGCTTTCAGCATAACCCCAGCAAGACCTTTACTTTAAAATGGATCGACTTGACAATAAAAACTTAAGTGTGATCTCATTAACCAGGAAAGTGGAGTCCAACGAATCAGTCATAATGCCCATAGAATCTGATATCTGTCACCTCCTCCAAACCTGTGCGACAGGATATACTTATGGAGCATCTATTTGTACATGGACGAGGATAAACAGAAATTAGTCCAAAAGACTTGAAAATGTCATAACAGATGGGTGCCAGTCAGCCTCTTTACTCTGCCATGCTGTTCAATTGGATTTTAGTTATTCTGTTCGTTTTAATGGCTGGGTCTTTACCCCGCATCCCTAGCGGGTCAGAAAGTGCCAAGTGTCTTTGTGTGCTCCCTGCGTAGGGAGCATCCAGTGCCAGGCGATGGGGTGTGGGGAATCCCGGGGTGGCTCGATGAAAGGCTGCATGCAGTGACGGATGGACTCAGGGGTTGAGAGAGATGGAGGAGGTAATCAGGGACATGCACTCGCATAAGTAGCTGGGCAAGATTCCCAAGCACTCGGTCAGCCTGAGGACCAGAGCCACTTTTACAATAAACCCGTCATATTTGCAGCAATTCTCCATCAAACACAAGCAAATATACTGTAGATTAAAGAAACTTGAAACAAACACTGTGGAGAGAGAAAAAAGGTAATTCTCCCAATGCAGAGATTGCAAAATCTCCGGAAAGACATGATCCAAAAATTGGAATTGAACGCGAGTCCCTGGCACTGTGAGACAGCAGTGTTGTGCCACCACGCTATCCAGTAATGGACAATAGGGTTAGGACAGTTACATTAGTATATTTTCGACAGCAGTTAACAGGAATGCTCTCACGCAGCCTGTCTGAGATTGGTAATCCTTTACACAGCAGCACAGGACAATTCAAGAAGCAATAAAATGATGAACACGAAACATGTAAGCTAGCTCGCTTTAGAAAAGGAGATTGCAGGAGTTTTGTTACGATATATAAATGGGGAGAGTGAACATTGGACAACCAGAAATTGAGGCTGGCTGCAGAGAAATGGAGAACAAAGAATTGGAGAATGACCTGAATAGGTACTTTCCGTCAATCCTCACAATGGTAGATACTAGGAACATTCCAGAACTTCAAGCGAGTCAAGGGTGAGGAATGGATGTAGTGATCAACGCTGAGGAGAAGGTACTGGGGAAAATGCAATGTTTGAAAATGGATAAATCACACAGACTGGAAGGATAAAAACCAATGTTCTGAAGGAATTAGCGGAGGAGATCGTGAAACCATTGGTCGTGACTGTTCAGGAGTATCTATCATCAGACAGAGTCCCAAAGAATTGGAAAATGGACAATTTAAAATCTCTGTGTAAGAAGGAAGAAAGGCAAAATACAGGAAATCATAGGGCAGTATAGTCTGGCATCGCCGTTATTAGGGATTTAGAGTGCATTGCTAGCAATGACATTGCAGAGTACTTGGAGGTACATGGTAAAATAGGGCTGAGTCAGCATGACTTCATCAAGGAGTGGTCCCGCTGACAAGTCTGTTAGAATTCTATCAGAAGATAATGAGCAGGTTTGACAAAGGGAGGATGTGATCTCATTTGCTAATAGGCAGTATGTTAACTTTGAATCTGTGTTAAATTGAATCATGTTAATTTATTGATTACAACTTGCATAAGCAGATGTACATAAACAAATAAAAATGCAGAGGAACAATTCAATAGTAGATAAATAAAATAAGGATGGAGGGTCGGGTGATGTGTTGTTTCTACATGATGTGGGAGTGGTGGACACCACTGTGGTTCCCAGTGACCATTTCTGGAGTAAATGTTGCATGCAAGAACAACTCTGGTTCTGAGTCGATGTGCTGGAGTTTGAGCTTCAAACATTGCGAGGCATCAAAGAGGGGGAGAGTTCCCTGGATGCTGTGACTCAAGATATAGGTACACTCCTTAGATCAACTGACGCAAATTCAGCCAGTGGTTAGAAAGCAGAGAGATTATCTATGAGTGTGGCAGATAAAGGGATCCAGGACGTAGAATTGCTGGAACCTCAGCCCCTGTCCGTGTCTAACAGGTTCAAGAGCTTTGTTCCCGGTGTGGATGGGATGGGCACTGCAGGGAGAATGAGCTGATTGGCCACAGCACCGAGTTGAGGAAAGCTTTCAAGTGGGGCAACAGAAGAGAAATGTTAATTTAATTGGAGATCGTATAGTTAGCGGCATAGACACTGTTCTCTGTGACCCGGATTGAGAGTCCTGAAAGGGGCATTACCTACTGGTGTTTGGGTAATGGATATCTCATCTGGGCTGCAGGGGAACTTGGAGTGGGAGGGTAAAGATCCATTGGTCATGTTCTGTGTCGGTGCCAATGACAGAGATAAAACTAGGACAGAGTTTCTGCTAAGGGATACGATGAGCTCAGAGCTAAATTAGAAAACAGAATCAAAAAGGAAATAATCTCTTGATAACGGCCTCAGCCATGAGCTAATTAGCACAGGGTCAGCAGGAAAATGTGTGGTTAAAAGTTTAGTGTGGGAGAAATGGGTTTGTATCATGGGACATTAACACCAGACACTGGGGAAGGAGCTCACTGTTCTGATTGGGCGGTCTTCATCTGTACCGTGTTGGGACCAGAGTCCAAGCAAATCGTATAACTAGGACTGTAGACTGGACTTTAAGCTAAAGGGGGGTAGGGTGGTCTCAGTAATAGGGAAAATTATAAAACCCGAATGAAAGGAGCGGGTAAGACTGCAGATCTCCCCGTGTCAGCGTGGGTTTCCTCCGGGTGCTCCGGTTTCCTCCCACAGTCACAAAGATGTGCGGGTCAGGTGAATTGGCCATGCTAAATTGCCCGTAGTGTTAGGTAAGGGTAAATGTAGGGGTATGGGTGGGTTTCGCTTCGGCGGGTCGGTGTGGACTTGTTGGGCCGAAGGCCTGTTTCCACACTGTAAATCTAATCTAATCTAATCTAATCTAATCTCAAGAAGAAGGCGTTTGTTATGCTTTCCTTTGTTGGTCACACTATTGAGTACAGGAGTTGGGAGGTCATGTTGCGGACGTACAGGACATTGGTTCGACCACTGTTGGAATATTGCATGTAATTCTGATCTCCTTCGTATCAGAAATATGTTGTGAAACTGGAAACGGTCAGAAAAAAAATACAAGGATGTTGCCATGTTTAGAGGATTTGAGATATAGGGAGAGGCTGAGCAGGCTGAGGCTGCTTTCCCTGGAGCATCGGAAGCTGAGGGTGACCTTTTAGAGATTTACAAAATTATGAGGGGCATAGATATGATAAATAGACAAAGTCTTTTCCCTGGGGTCAGGGAGTCCAGAACGAGAGGGCATAGGTTTGGGGTCAGAGGGGAAAGATATAAAAGAGACCTAAGGGTCAACGTTTTCACGCAGAGGGTGGTACGTGTATGGCATGAGCTGTCAAAGGATGTGGTGGAGGCTGGTACAATTGCAACGTTTAAGAGGCATTTTGATGGGTATATGAAGAGGAAGAGTTCGGAGGGATATGGACCGGATACTGGCAGGTGGGACTGGATTGGCGATATCTGATCAGCATGGACAGGTTGGACCGAACGGTCTGTTTCCATTCTGTACATCTCGATGACTCTAAAACTCTAAGTTATTCAAATCTTCAGCACAGATGCAGAGTATGGAAAGTGTTAGCAGTCAAACTTCAAACACTCAGGGCAAACAAATGACGATGAGAAAGGGATGGTTACTACAGGGCTGAAATGTTACATCGGAATGCATGCAATATAAGGAATAATGTAAATAAACTTGTGGCTCATACACAAATTGGCAGATCGCTATCCCGGAGACGTTGCTGCAAGATTAGGATTGGGAGCTGAATATTCAAGGATATGCATCCTACCGAAAAGATAGGCAGTTGGGCAGAGGGGATGGGGTTGTCTTATTAGTAATAAATGCAATTACATCCATAATAAGAAATGATGTAAGGTAAAATGGTGTAGAATCTGTGTCGTTAGAATTGAGGAATCAAAAAAGGTTAAAAACAAACAGTTGGAGTTCTGTTCTGGCCTCCAAACAGTACTTCGGAGCTGGGGTGCAAGATACACCAGGAGCTAGAGAGATGTGTAGGAAATACAAAGTTACAGTGATCATGTGGGATTTCATTACGGGAGGTGGGCTGTGAATTCAGATTGATGGTGGTTTCCAAGAAAAATAATTTGTGGAATGTCTATGAGATGGCTTTTTGGAGCAGCTTGTGCAGGCAAACTGGGTGAGGGAGCTTAAGGTGAAGAAAATCATAGGAGGCAGTATCGTAATATGATTGAATTTACCCTGCAATTTCAGATGGAGAAGTTATATTCAGAAGTAACGGGATTAAAGCTGAATAAAGGCAACTACAGAGACATTAGAGAGGAGCTTGGTAGAATTGACTGGTAGAAGGGCCCAGCAGGAGAGACAGTGGAGCAGCAATGGCAGGAGACTTTTTGAATAATTCGGGATGCAGCAGACATTTACCCGGAGTAAAATGAGGCAGAGTACATGGAGAATGAGGTAACCATGATTGATGAGGGAAGTCAGGTATAGCAGAAAATAAAAAGAGAAAGGATATAATGTGGTAAAGTGCAGTTGGAAACCAGAGTGTTGGGAAACTTACACAGACAAAACAGAGGGCAAACAAAATAAAATAAGGAGGGAGATTATTGAATATGGGAGCTAGCTAGCCAGTCCATAAACAAAGTACAAAACAGAGGCAAAAGTGGGCATTGGATTGCTGCAAAATGACACTGGAGAGATAATCGTGGAGAACAAAAAAAATTGATGAGGAACTGAGTAATTACTTTGGATAAGTTTCATGGTGGAAGACACGAATAATATCTCAAACATTCAGGAGAGTGAGGGGCTCGAGCTGAGTCTGTTGGCCACCTCCGTGGAGAACATGGTAGGAAAAAGCTGAATGGCCTAAAGTTGTTCAAATTACCTTCACCAGAGGGATTAAATCCTTGTGTTATAAGGGAGATAACTGAAGAGTTAGTGGATGGTGGTGACTTTTCAGGAATCGCTCGAGAAAGGAACGATCCCAGAGCATTGGAAACCCACTAATGTGACATCCATTTTTAGCCAGGGAGTAAGGAAAAATTACTTTCAAACACGCAATGAATAGCTTAACCTCTGTCGTGGGTAAGATCCCGGAATCCATTGTGAAGGATAAGATTTCTGAATACTTGGAAGTTTTTGCCAAAATAGGGCAAAGTCAGCATGGTTCCATCAAGGGAAGGTCATGCCTGACAAATTTGTAGGAAATCTTTGAAGAAGAAATGAACAGGCTCAATCAAGTACAACCAATGGATGATATCCACCTGGACGCGAAGAAGGCCTTTGACAAGGTGTCACGCAAGAGATGACTGAGTACGATAAGGGTCCGTGGTGTTATAAGCAAGGTAAGCATGAATAGGAACTTGCCAGTCTGACAGAAAGCAGCGAGTGGTGATAAAATAGTCCTTCCCAGAATGGCAGTCGGTAACAAGAGGTGTTCCACAAGGCTCAGTGTTGGAATCATAGCTTTTTACTTGTTACGTTAACAACATAGATGATCGAACTGAGGACACTCTGGCTAAGTTTGCAGACGATACAAAGATAGGCAGATGGACTTGTCGTATAGAGAGGGTGAAGAAGGAATTGGCCAGGTAAAAGTGTTGGCAGATGGATTCCAACGTCACAAAGTGTGAGGTCATGCACTTTGTCACGAAGAATGGAGGCATGGTCTATTTTCTAAATGGGGAGAATATGCAGAAATCTGAAGTGCAAAGGGACTTGGGAGTTCTAATGCAGGGTTCTCTTAAGGTAAGCTTGTAGGTTGAGGCAGTAGTTAAGAGGGCAATTGCATTTATTATTGATGGCATTTATTATAGGAGGAAATGAATATAAGGACAGGCTGTATACAGTTTTGGTCAGATTACATTTGGAGTGTTGAGCACGCTGTTGAGCCCCATATCTTAGGAAAGGCATACTGCCCCTGGAGCGTGTTCAGAATATTTTAATGGAATAGTCATAGAAGTGAAAAGTTTCTTGTATGGCGAAAGTTTGAGTCTTTGGATTTATACGTGATAAAGTTTAGACGGAGGAGAGGAAATGAAATTGAAACATACAGAATACCGAATGACCTGAACAGAGTGGATGGATATAAGATGTTTCCATTCGTAGGAGAGACCAGGACCCACGGACACAGCTGAAGCTTAAAGGGAACATCTTTTAGAACGTTGCTAAGGAGAAACTTCTTTAACCAGGGAATGGTGAATCTTTGAAATTTATTTGCAGAGAAGGCTGTGGGGCCAAGTTTTTTGAGTAAATTTGAGACGGGGGATAGCTTTACAGATTATCCAGGGGATCAAGGGTTACGGGAAGAAGGTCGGAAAATGGGTTTGAGAAACGTATCAGCGATGACCAAATGGCGGAGCAGACTCGATGGGCTAACTGGCCTAGTTTCAGCACCTATGTCTTATATTATTATGGTGTAAACTTGAAGGAGTCTTTTTGCATGTCTGTGAACATGGATTCGTGTTCTTCATGAATGTCAGAAGCTGGTAGCATTGGACAATAGGCAATAGACAATAGACAATATGTGCAGGAGTAGGCCATTCTGCCCTTCGAGCCTGCACCACCATTCATTATGATCATGGCTGATCATCCTTAATCAGTATCCTGTTCCTGCCTTATCTCCATAACCCTTGATTCCACATTCCTTGAGAGCTCTATCCAACTCTTTCTTAAATGAATCCAGAGACTGGGCCTCCACTGCCCTCTGGGTCAGAGCATTCCACACAGCCACCACTCTCTGTGTGAAGAAGTTTCTTCTCATCTCTGTCCTAAATGACCTACCCCGTTGACTATTTTTGAATGAAGGTATTTTGGCTGCTGGCAGGATGGTGGATAATATGACATTCGGTACAGAATCACACACTAACTGCACTGTATTAATGTGGGGAGAGCTTATTCAAAACCTGGACCTCTCTGACTCTGTCAATCGCCGTGGGGAGTGGGGGTTGGGGTGGCTAGGTGTAACATCCTCAGAGGCACTTAAACTATCCAGAATCATGCATCCTGAATGAATCAACAGTCATGGAATTTATCACCTTCTCATTGTCTGTTTAGAATATAAGGAGTGATTGTCCATCCCCCTCAAGGTTCAATGCAATCACCTCTTATTATCTCACAGCGCTACAGATCAACATTCACTCACTCCTCATGATGCCATCATCCCAGGGATTAATCTGGTGGGACTCTTGTTCATTCTCTCTGTGGTAAGGAGATCACTCCATATAAAGGAGATAAAATCTGTCCACAATACCCCAAACACTGCCTCAACAACGCTCTCACAGTTGATCACAATAATTCCATTCCCTCACTTAGCTGACTCCATTTCCTTCATGTGACACAGGATACCAATCATTTACAATGCGCTGCCACTGATGGGGAATTTAAAACATCCTTATATCTGTAGGTCAGAATCAATAAAGCCAGCACCAGAGGTGCCTATCGAGATGGAAAACACTCTCGGAGACAGACTCAATCACAAAGAATACGTCTAAAAGAGTGAATGGCCACCCACCTCAATGTTATTCAGTTGCAGGAATATGGAATACAGGCAAAGGAAGGGGTTTATCTTTCCTTTTCATCTGCCCTCACGGGATGTATGCAGCCCTGGTCAGACCAGAATGTTATGCTGACCTTGAACTGAGTGGCTGGTGAGCTGTTCCACAGGGTAGTAAAGATTAAAATGCAGTGCTGTGGGTTTGCAGTCACACAGAGACCTGACCAGAGAAGAATGACCCATTGTCTTCTGTAATGGGCATAAGGCAAGCCGATATCAACAGATTATTATTTTGTGGCTGTAGATTATGAGCGAGTGACTGAACCACCATACACTGTCTTCCCATCTTTCTAATTCTGTGCAGAGAACAATGTAAACATCTCAAGTACAATTATTTTGCAATGGACACATTGTAAGAATGGGCTTGAAACAGCTGTATGCGGAGATTAACAAACGCACAAACGATAGTTTATTCGGGAATTGTACTAAGGCTGAGGAGACTGGGATGTCATGTTGGTGGTACTGGACAGAAATGGTGAGTGGGGAGGATATGGAAACGTAAACTTGTGCAGGAGGAAACGAATCAAGGAGAACATTTTGTTTCATCCTCACATACTGCTGCGTAATTTTTAAATAATCATTTGCTAGTTATAATGTGTAAGGAATGGAATCTTTGATTGGAACTGAAAACATTGACTTGCACCTTTCCAAAATGTGCATATCATGACCATCAATTCAGTTCAGACTTACCAAAGTATAAAGAGATAAGTTTGTTTCCATTTACTCCTGATATTGAGTTATATAGACTTACCAGGAAAACCAACTATAGCAAGGATAGGATAGTAACCAGCTTGAATAACCATGAGGACATCTTCAATCCGCGATGCTAATGATATCCAAGGCTTGGAAAGCCAGAAAAGACCCGAGGATAAACTCCTGTCCATTGCTGGAAATTTCCATTTGAATGTTCTCAGATCTTGATCCATTGTAGGAACACTCCAGTGTACTCTTCCCAGATTCTGAACTCTCCTCCCTCTCTCCCTGAAGCTGCTGATCCCTGTTACTGGTGTGGATGATGTTCCCGCTCATACTATGGGAGCGTCATCCACATTGAATCCATTCCTTTATTGATAGAAGACTGAAACTCTCTGGGGACCCATAGGATCGATGGAGACTCGCATAATCACAATCGCTGAACAAACAGCTCCAGCTAATCCCTCTCCATGTGATACTATTCGACTAAAATTCAAAATAACTTTGAACACGCATTCTGGATGTGAGATGTGAGTATGACTGAAGGAAGGAATGTTGGAGATGACAGATTATTTGTGTGTAATCATTCAGTCTACCTTGGATATAGAGGTAATTCCAGAGGTTTAACTGAACATAAACATGCTTCTCTGCTCATAAATGGAGAAATAAATCCGATAATTACTGATCAGTCATTGCAAAATCATTAAAACAATCAAACAGCATGCATATGTTAACATGACAAGTACGATTCAGATTGTTATTCCAGAATCAGAGAGGGCAAGCGTGGGTGTTGATGTTATCCATGTTGAGGATCTGTGATCAAGTGTCATTTACTGACTTCAATTACATTGTGATTATGACATTGGGGAAAAGACAGAAGATGGAGAGGACTGGGGGACATGGTTGTTCAAACTGGGAAGAGGTGCATTGCTGTTCCCTAGTTATCAATATTGGATCGTTTTACTTTATAACTCATATGAAGAACAGATTCAAGCATAAATCAATATTGAGAAATTAGCAGACACATAATTAATGAAATGTATTCATTCAATGCAAAATACAGGGCCAAAATGATTTTCTATACAGACCAAAATATGCAAATTATCAAGAGTAAAGGTTTTAAAAATGTACTCCTGATATTGAGTTATATAAATAGAAATGTGAATGTGAAAACTGGGGAAGTGATGTGCAAACGTTATCAATCAATATTTGATCCACCGCTGAGATGCTGATTTCCCCTCTGTCAGTGATCCCACTCACTGAGATTCTATGTCCCAGTCTCTCACACAGTATCTGGAGGTGGGGTGGGAGTGTTGGGTGGGGTTATCATTTCCTGCTGCACATGGCACAGTTTATTTAAAAAAAATCCACCTTCGCCATATAACTAAGCTACGGTCTTGTGGGTTCTGTTTAGCTGTCAGTAACATAGCTCTGTGATATTATTGGAAATAAAATGATCTGGGATGACAGCCAGTATCAGCAGAGTGGTCACAGGGTATGGCACCCAGACAAATGGATTGCATTTCAGAGGAATTTCTAAATAAAACTTCCAAATTCTGTCTGTCCGTATTTATCTACCCTCATGCTGCTTTCTGATCTATCTGACTTCACTCTCATCTAACACCGCTTCCTCACCCGCTCTGTCAGTCACTCCCCTTTCTATCCTCTCTCAGTTTATCTCCATTCACTTTCTGTTCCCCTGTTTATTTCTCTCTCACGACATCTATCTCCACACGCTCTCTCTATCTCCAGTTGTGCAGTTGAAGAGCTTGTGATCCCACAATGGGTTGACTGACAACCATCAGTGTTATAATAATTCAGCGGTTCTCTGATCCACAATAAATACTTTAGGTGTCTGGACAGATAAGCTGGTGCGGTGACAGGTACAGTGCACAATCACCCATTATCTCTTCATGTTCTTCTCTGATGTACAGCTGTCTTGAAATATCTGTGTAAACAAAATAGACTGAATGAAATTCGAGCAGTCCAGAAGACGTTCATGACGGTGTATTTCAATTAGGATTTAATGAAGGATGAGATTCTAGAAAAAAACTAAGCAATGAAAGAAAAACAGGGCAACACAAGAAATAGCGCATGAGTACAACATGTGGCACCAAGTAGGTCTCATGGTATTGTCGCTTGATTATCAATCCTGAAAATCAGCTCTTGTTCTGCGGACCCAGGTTCGAAACCCGTCACTGCAGAAGGTAGAAATTCAACTCAATAATTTTTTTAAAAAGCTGGAATTAAGAATCTACTGATGAGAATGAAATCTTTGCCGATTGTCAGAAAAGAAAAACCATTTGGCTCACTAATATCCTCCAATGAAGTAATCCTGCATCCTTACTCCAGACCCAAAGCAAAGTGATGAATCTCAGTCGCCCTCTGAAATGGTCTAGCGTGTCATTCAGTTACACCAATCGCTACAAAATCTCAAAGAAATGAAACCAGGTGGACCAACAGTTATTGTTCTAACCACCGAAAACGTCAGTTGGAAACATCACTGTCAAACCTGCGAAGTCCTCCTTACTAACATCTGAGGGCTAGTGCCAATAAAGGGACAACTACCTTACAGACTAGTCAAGGAACAACCTGACATAGTCATGCTCATGAAATTATAATTGACAGAAATACCCCAGATACCACCATCACCATCACTGGATATGTCCTGGCCCAAGGTCAGGACCAATCCAGCAGAGGGGGCAGCTCAGTGTGATACATTCTTGAGGTAGTTGCTCTGTGAGTCCCCAAAATTAACACCAAACCCAATGAAGTCCCATGGCTTTAGATTAAACGTGGACAAAGCAACCTTACTGATTACCATGTAAGGTAATTCCTCAGCTGAATCAGTACTCCTCCATGTTGAACAACACTTGGAGAAAGCACTGATTGTGAAAAGGGCACAAAGTGTATTCTGGATGAGGAATTTCAAAGTCAACCACCAAGAGTGGTTTGGAAACAGTACTACCGATCACGCTGGTCGGATCCTAAAGGACATATCTAGTAGATTGGGTCTGCAGAAGGTAGTGAGGGAATGAACGAGAGGGAATAAAATCATATCTGACCTCATCCTTACCAAACTACCAACAGCAGATGCATCTGTCCATGACAGCATCGATAAAACTGACCACTGCACTGTCGTTGAGGAGACAAAGTCTCACGGTCACACTGAGAATAAACGCGATAGTGTTGTGTGGCACTATCACCATGCTAAATGGCACAGACTTCAAACAGATCTAGCAACGCAAGACTGAGTATCCATAAGACGCTGTGGTCCATCAATAGCAGAAGAACAAAACACCAGCACAATCTGTAATCTCATGACACAGCATATAAACCACTCAATAATTACAAAAAAAAGGATTAACCCTAGTACAATAGAGAGTGAAACAATGAGAAAAAACTGCTCAAGTACGTTCTATGCATAAAACTCAGGACAAATTCAAACCAAATACCGCCTCGTCAGTCTACTCTCCATCATCAATAAAGTGATGGAAGGGCTCATCAACAGAGCTATCAAGCAGCAACTGCTCAGCAATAACCTGCTCAAGGACGCCTAGTTTGGGTTCCACCAGGACCACTTAACTCCTGACCTCATCACAGCCTTTGTTCAAGCATAGAAAATGGAACTGAATTCCAGCCCTTGAAATCAAGGCTGCATTCTTTCAAATGTGGCATCAAGGAATCCAAGCAAAAAGGATATTTCGAGCAAGTACTTCATTATTGGAATCATACCTGACAGATAGGAAAATGGTCATTATTGTTGGAGGTCAGTCATCACACTTCCCGAATATCTCTTCAGTAATCCCTCAGGATAATGTGGACGTAGGTTTGCTCCATGAGCTGGAATGGTCATTTTCAGATGTGTAGTCACCATACTAGGTAATATCTTCAGTTGCCCTCCGCATGAAACCTAGGTCTAAACATCTTCTGTTGCTTCATCAATGGCCTTCTCTCCATCATAAGGTCAGAAGGGGGGATATTCGACGATGACTGCACAATGTTCAGCACAATTCACAAATGCTCAGTTATGGAAGCAGTCCATGCCTAAAGGCAACAGGATCTGGACAATATCCAGGCTTGGGCTAATAAGTCACAAGTAACACTCGCACCACACAAATGCCAGACAATGACTATCACCAAAAAGAAACAATATAACCAGCAGCACATTTGCCACGAAATTCCCCTCCCCACCCCCTATCAATACACTTCGGGTTACCACTGACCAGAAACTCAACTAGACTCGCCACATAAATATAAGAGCAGATCAAAGGCTAGGAATACTGCGCGGTTAACTCACCTCTTGTCCTCCCAAAGCATGCTCAACATCTACAAGACACAAGTAAGGAGTGAGATGGAATACTCCCCAATTGCCTGAATGAGCGCAGCCACAACGACACTGAAGAATCTTGACACCATCCAGAACAAAACAGCCCAATTGATTGGCACCACATCCACAAGCATTCACTCCATTCACCACCAATGCCCACTGGCTGCCGTATGTACTATCTACAAGACAGCACCTTCCAATCCTACGATCACTTCCATCTTGAATGACACCAGCAGCAGGCTTTGGCGAACACCACCACCTTCAAATTCCCTTCCAAACCAGTCAACATCCTGACTTGGAAATATATCAGCATTCTTTCACTGTTGCTGGGTCAAAACCCTGGAATTCCCTCCCTCGTAGCATTGTGGATCAACGCACAGCAGGTGGACTGCAGCGATATAAGAAGGCAGTTCAGCATCACTTTCTCAAGGGGCAACTAGTGACGGAAAAGAATTGGTGGGCCCATCCAGCGATTCCCATAACCAAAAAATAAGTTTAAGAATTTCCAAGTTGAACACGTCGATGTGACAGGTTTTCTGATTTGAACATGAACAGGAAAGCAGTGTTTCTGGTACTGAACATTTTAGACCTTTTTGTTATTAGAAAGTTGTTCTGTATTCCTTGGCATATTGTCGCTGAGTGCTGTGATAAATCGCATCTGTTTTATTAAATGCAACAATATTAGTGTAACTGGATCGATCCTTCAAAAATACCAGACTGAAAATGACAATCATCGTCCGGACAATGTACTCCCGCCAGATGAGACTCACAGATAGCAGCTTATATTCAACATATTACTGCGCTACTGCTTAACACTGAATCCTCCCACAGTCCATATTATAGGCATTACCATTGACCAGCAGGTGAAGTCAAATCAAAATACAGATGCAATGCATACAAGACCAGGTCTGAGATTTACAATTCTGCACTGAACAATAGACTGTATGACAATACAGGCATGCTATATAGCCATAGATTTAGGCCATTCAGCCTATCTCTTCACTCTGAAACTGTCTTATTTTGTCATAGTCTCTCAGACTTGTGGAAATATCTTCTATACTCTAATCGATGCAGGAATCGATCAGTTTCAATCCGTTGCACCCCCCATTCTTCTAAATTCCATTGAGTACCGACATAGAGCCCTCAACTGCCGCTCATATGAAAAGCCATCATTCCCAGGATAGATCATGTCCAACACCTGTAGATCCTTCCCCAGAACAGCTCACAATCATCCAAATTTCGTCTGACCATAGCCCATTACATTCTCAGCAGTATGTCTCCGCCCTGGTAGTCTCACTCTCTTGAAATAAATGTTAACATTGCATTTGCTTTCCTACCTGCAACTGCACCTGCGCATTAACCATAAGAGAGGATAATGAGTCCGAACTCCTATTGTGCTTCGGATTTCATGAAGCCTTTTAGAATATAGTATCTGCCTGTACTCCGCCTACTGAAGTGCATAATCTCACATGTTCCCATATTGTGTTCCATCAGCCACGTGTTTTCCCAGTGTCCTAAACTGTCCAAGTCTTTCTGCAGCCTCCCCACTTCCGTAATATCACCTGACCGTCCAATCATCATTGTATCACCTGCAAACCTGGTAAAACTACCCTCAGGTCAGATGGTTCACGTAAATGGTACTTCCTGGCTACCTAAGGACTGTCTACCATTGAAAAGGCACAACGCTCAAGATGCTTGTCTCCTTTTAGGTTAAAGCAGCATGAATGGAATTACACCTGCAAAGTCTTCACTCCTTGCACCACTGGCACTGACACCCTGCTCACCATTTTATTGTGAATTTACCCCATTATGGTGACACAGAACTTGATGGCGCATGATCCCAGTCTATTAATGGCAAACTGTCTCAATGCTGACTGTGTGGTGCTCACACCGACCAATGTCATTGTGTGTTGAAGACAACAGAGGGAGGTGGGAGGAGGGGATGTCGGTCATAAATGTCTGTGTGACTGTCACTGAGGGTTGACTTCAGCTGCGAAAGCCCCAGATGTACCTGTGTCTGTTATCACTGCTGCAGACAAAGTCAGCTTTTCAGTGAGTCACATCAAAGAAAGTGATGGACAGTGTTTCTGGATGAGCACTCAGATCCTGTTTGTACCAACTGGCAGAGGTATTCACATACAACTTTAGCTTCTCCCTCCAGAAGCTAAAGTCCCAATCTGATTCAAGAAGGCTATCATCATCCTCATAAGTGAGAAAGCACATGGAACATGCCCTTTTAGATGACAATCCAGTGGCTCTGACCACAGTAATCATGAAGTGCTTTCAGAGGCTGGTTATGACCATACACCAACTCCAGTCTCCCCCCAGCTGACCTGATGCACTATAATTTGCCGACTGATGTAACGGGTTCACAACTGATGCCATATCGAGCCTGCATGAATCCCTGGAACATCTGAACAACAAGGACACCTACACCAGACTCCTGCTCATTGACTAAAGCTCCACCTTCAAAATCAGTATCCCTTACAGATTAATCACAAAACTCTGCGACCTTGGTCTCGGTTCCATCCTCTGCAACTGGCTACTCAGATTTCTCAACCACAATCGTGAAGGTAGGTTAAAACCACCTCCTCCACAATAACAATGAACACTAAAGCTGCTGAAGGATGCGTTCTCAACACCCGACAATACTCCCTGTACACCCACGGCTGTGTCCTCAGTCCCCTACTGTATTCCCTGTACACCCACGTCTGTGCCCTCAGCCCCCCACTGTCCTCCATGCACACCCACGTCTGTGCCCTCAGCCCCTTATGGTACTCCAGGTACACCCACGGCTGTGTCCTCAGCACCCCACTATCCACCCTGTACACCCATGGCTGTGACCTCAGCCCCTTAGTGTATTCCCTGTACATCCACGGCTGTGCCCTAAACCAACTACTGTCCTCCATGTACACCCACGGTTGTTTCTGCAGCCCCCTAATGTCCTCCCTGTACACCCACGGCTGTGTCCTCAGCCCTCTAAGTACTCCCAGTACAACCACGGCTGAGTTTCCAAATTCCAAACAACGCCAGCTTCACGTTCGCTGATGACATCACTATAGCAGTACGGATATTAAAAACAACAACGCGTCAGAATGGAGAAAGGAGAAAGAGAGCTTGCTGGCATGGTGTGTTGATAATGACGTCTCTCTCTAATCCGGAAAATGTAAAGGACTGATCACTGACTTGATGAAGAAAGGAGGGGAACATACCCTATCTACATCAACCGTTTTAGGGAGTGCAGAGCATCAAGTCCCTCGGAGTGATGATAACTCACAATCTGTCGTGAACTTCTCACGTAGGTCCGACGGTCGGGAAGGATCAACAATGCCTCTCCTTCCTCAGGTGATACAGGAGAATCAGCATGCGCTACTTCTACAGATGCACCATTGAGAGTGTATTGTCCCGGTGCATAACAGACTGGTATGGCAACTGCTCTACTCAGGACCCTGAGAAACTACAGAAGGTTGGGTGCACAGCTCTGACCAACACGGACTCGAACATCCCAACCATTGATTCCATTTACATGGCTCGTTGTCGCAGAAAGGCTGCCAACATTTACCCCAGATTACTGAGGGAAGGAGACAGGAAATAGCTGGGGCATTAACACATATCTTTGTAGCATCCTTGAACACGGCTGAGGTCACGGAAGACTGGAAAATTGTTAATCCCTTGTTTAAGAAAGGTAGTAGGGATAATCCAGTCAATTATAGACCAGTGAGACTGATGTCAGGGGTAGGAAATCTGCTAGAGAAGATACTGAGGGATTGGATCTACTCTCATTTGGATGAAAATAGTCTGGAAAACGTGGTTTTGTGCAGTGATGGACAATGTGATTTTGTGAAGGGAAGGTCATGTCTTAACAACTCATTAGAATTCTTTGAGGAAGTGACAAAGTTGATTGATAAGGGAGATACTGTAGATGTCATGTACGTGGACTTCAGGAAGGCGTTTGGTATATTTCCCTATGGTCGGGTTATGGAGAAAGTGCAAGTCACATGGTGCGCTAGCTACGTGATAAAGAACTGGATGGGCAACAGGAGGCAGAGAATAGTAGGGGGAGGAAGTTTCTCAAAATGGAGAACTGTGACCAGTGGTTCCATTTAAGATGTTTCTGGAAAGATACATGAATGGGCCAGGAACAAAGGGATACAGATCCTTAGAAAATAGGTAACAGGTTTAGAAAGAGGATTTGGATCGGCGCACGCATGGACCATCGAATAGCCTGTTTCTGTGCTGGAATGTTTTGGTCTAACATTATCAATGACCCATCAGTCCCCAGTAATGGTCTCCCACAACCTCTTCTATCAGGCTAAAAGATATGGAGGCTTGAAAACACAGAGCAGCCGGTTCAGTAACAGCTTCTTCCTGACTGTTATTAGACTGATGAATGTACTGTCTAATCTCAGATAATACTGATCTTGTTCATGTTGATCTCGCCTCGCGCACGCTCTGTGCAGTGTAACCTGCATGCCTCTCAGGCATGTTTTACAGCCATCGTTCTGCAAATCCTTGCTTACTATGATCTGCCTGTACACCTTGGTTCAGGTCAAAGTAAATCCTCATCTTCCTCCCCCCAGCTCACTCCGAACTCTCTCTGGTCCTCACCCCCAGCACCTCCCATTCCCCATCCCCAGCTCACTGTGTGCTTTGTGTCTCACTATTTCTCTCACACTGTCTGTTTCCTTGTAGTTTTCTTTTCTCTGTCTTCTGTTTCTTTCCCAGAACTTACTATCTCCCCTTCTCCCTGTCCATGTGACTGTTTGTTTCTTGTTTTGTTTCCTTTCTCTGTTTTACTGACTGCCATTCTGTTTCCGTCGTTGTTTTCTCTCTCTCTTTATACGTGTCTGTCTAGTTCTCCCTCGTTGTGATGGTGATGGCTTCTCTATTGTTTGACGCATGTGATGGCTCTTTGGTTGGATGTTGGCAATATTGGTTAACTTTCAATTGTTGTCAAAACAGCAAGCAGAACTTGGATATCCATTTAATAGCCAATTCGTACATCTAAATATTTTGGAACTGCCTTCTCTGAGTGCTCTGCATGCTGGCAACTGAAAGCATTCTATTCAGGTGCATAATAGTGTGACGGTAACTGCTGTTCCCAGGACCGTAAGAAACTACAGGCGGTTTTGTGCACAGCCCAGACTATTATGGAAGTCAACCTTCCATCCATTTATATTTCTCATTGTGAGCGAAAGGCGGGCAACATCAAATATCTCTCCAAAACCATAACCTCTTCCAAAAGGGAGAAGATACAGAGGCTTGAAAACATGGACCAGGAACACCTTCTTCCTTACCTTAATTACACTGACGAATTGAAATCTCTAACTTTTCAAATAATATTAATCTTGCGAAAGTCGATCTTGTTTCCACACCTCCTGTGCAGCTGTCACCTTGTGTGCCTCACTCTGTGTAAGTGCCATTGATGCTCAAGTCTTCTCAAGGGCAAGCAAATGAGTGAACTAATGCTGGCCCAGCCAGCGATACCTATTTCACATTAATAAATTTAAGAAGATGACACTCAGGGAAGACAGACAAGTGGGATCAAATCGCTTTAAATGTGATCTTAGATATATACAGGTTTCTCTCGGTATCTGAAAGTAGGGTGTTCGTACAAAACTTTTCATAAGCTGATATAGCGTAAAGCAAAGTAGCCTTAATTTATGTGGGAAAAAATCATCGTTCGTGGTAAAAATGAAAATCCTCTTCGGATTTCTTTTGGTTAGCGAAAACAGGACGTAATGGAGTTTTTGGAAACTGAAGTGGCAAACACTGAATTTTTGAAAAGCGGGTATACATGTACCGGCATGGACATGATATTCAGGAAGATGGGAAAAGTTAAAAATAAATGAGATGAATCTCACATTTTATTTCCATCCCAGATGACTATCATTCCATTTGTTTGTTCTTTTTATTCTATCACTTCCTTTCTCTGTCGATTTAACTCACTCCTCCTCCCCTTCAAAGCAGACTTCCCTGTAACCAGCATTATTCATACTATTTGCCAACTGTTTTCAGTTCAGAAAAGCTCCCCAGCACTTTCTGTTCTTTTCTTTGCATTTATTATGCATTTTGAAATCTCCAGCATCTTCTTTTATTTGGTTTAATCTTCAAACTTGTTATTCCATGGGAAGTTAGCATCTCTGCCAGGGGAGCATTTGTTAATCATCACGAATTGTCCTGATTGTGAGGCCATTCCAAAAACCAATATAAAGTCAAGCACATTGATATGGGTCTGAAGTCACACTTAACCCAGACCGGGTAGTAACATTAGATTTCTTTACCGAAGGTCATCAGTGAAACAGCAAGATTTTCAGACAAAATGTGGGTTTTTGGTTGATTTTCGTGAAATTCACTTTTATTCCAATTCTTATCGTTTTTATTTAAGTTCTGCCATCAACTGTGGTAGGACTTGAAACAAATCGCTTGAAACAATGTCTTTCGTTTACTAAGCTTTGCTCCTGAATTTCATCCAGCGACATTCCTCCTCTGATACATTGCTCTAATCATGAAGTAACGTCCGAGACAAGACCAATTTTGTGATTGAAATACTTGTAAATGGAAAAGTGGCCAGAAGAGAGCTTGAAACATAAAGTCTGAATTTTACCAACGTACAGACAATGGTTTGTTCAGCCACAGCACTGACACAGAGATGGAGATTGGGGATATTATGAGCTGGTCGTGGACAGGGTTCGTGACAGAGAGATCACGAGACATAAATCAGTTCAGGGCAAAACGGGATCTCGAGGTTGTCCATAGTTTTGTTCTCAGATGTTTGTAAGTGATCTGCAATTCAGATGAATGGAGACAACAATATGAATTGAAGATAATAGCTTCTTTCTTTAACAAATATAGATAACAGAAATTGCAATGAAGTTCAAAATTGTTTATGGGATTAATGAATGGACAGAGGTAGAGAACACCAACAATAGGAGAATAGGTTAGTAACACACCCTCCACCCCGCCCAAAATAATAAACAGCACCACTGATAACCGATATAGTAGAAATTCCCAATAGAGGGAAATGTTGAAAAGACCCAAGGGAAGCCTCCTCTCCATTGGTGGAGTTATCCAGTCCATTATTCTCAGATTCAGATCTGTCCTCTCCATGGCTGTGCAGCAGCTGATCTTCGTTATTGTTGGAGCTGGTGCAATGCTCCTACACTGGGATAGCGCACTGAGTAAAGCCCCTCACCAATAGGAGAGGGAAACCCTCCAGTGACACAGTTACAACGCATGGAGACTGACATCAATCACAGTCCCTGAGCAAACAGTTCTAGTTTCAATACAGCACATTCAGTTCACAATATAACTGGACTGGACTGGATGCTGACATCGCTGGCTATTGGTCGCATCTCCCATCACCTATTCCTTTCGTGAAGTCAGTGGTGACGGAGAATGATGGATGTTTTCTTATCGCAGGCTAGATGACTCTATTCTGTTGTACATTTGCAACGCTGTATCCATCTTACCCCAAATTTCCGCCCCTCCACTAAGAAAAGAAACACAGTCAGGATGTTGTTACTGTGCTGATCTCTCCTCCACGGGAACAAACCAGTCAACACACTGTCACTGGGCACAGTTGCTCTGCACATAGACAGGAAGTGTGGACTTCTCTGAATGTTTCTCTCCCGGCTCTAATAAAGAAACGTTGGACCTTCCATTCATAATATGCTTCAGTACTTAATTTATACAAATTGACAAACATCTTAACGCAGTTTTATTTGCTGTAAAACAGTACTTTTTACGCTTTTCCCCCTCAGTCCTAAACCAAAAGTGGACGCATTCATTATGACTTAAGAATTAATGAGTCAGGTTTAGCTAGGAGATAGGGTGGAATGGGGGCAGTGGCTGAGGAGACTGCATGGGGAGTACAATGATATTCCCCAGTCATCATCACTCTCAACGTCAGATAGAATTGAATATAGTTCACAACAAGGAACGAGCCAACGTTTGAGAGATGCAATGCTGAATGACATTGTGAACTGAACAGGATCACTTTCAATGTTATAAAGTGAACTATATTTTATATACACACCACTTAATCATTGGGAATACAGATTGAGTAGGGTCACCGCACCTGAAGCATTAACTTTGATGTCTCTTCACAGATACAGCTAGACCTGCTGACCTTTCCCTCCAAAGTCTGTTTTTGTTTGAGATTGATCATATTGTTCATATCTGGCTGGAAGCTTACAATTAAAAGTAGATGCTAATAACAAAATGTACAGGGCTATGGGGACAATAAAGGTGAATAATAGTAGAAATATTCGCTCATTACGAACTGGAAGAGTCAATGGGCTGAGTGTTCACCACCTTTGCTGTAATAATTCTACGTTATGCATTGAAAGCTATTGGAGAATGGGGAGACAAGCTAGTTCAATGAAGGACATAGAGTGTTCCATCATCAAAAATTATCCCTATTATTTCATGAAGTTCAGCTGCCTCTAAAATGCATTTTCAAGCAAAATAGATTTCCAGAGATTTCCAGAAATTTACAAGATGTTCAGAACGTGTTTGCACTTTCTATCTTAAAGAAGAAACATATTTCGGGTGTAATCCAGGTGTCACATACACACAACTGTAATAGATACAAGAAAGGACCACATTGTCCAACTATTACCAAGGTCAACATGTAGACCTGTCAAGAAATATGAAATATAGAAACAATGGAAACATGAAAAGCAAACAGAAAATGCTGGAGGAACGAAAACGATGAAGAATTATCTGCAGAGAGCAACAGAATGAACATATGTCATATGATGTGACACTGTTCTGAAAACTCATGTTGGAATCAAAGGTTAATGTTTTGCATCTCTGCTCAGATGTTGCCAGATCTACTGAGTTTCGCTCCAGCTCTTTTGATTTCTTTCTTCTTTCTGAACGGTGGCAAAGTGTCTGATCTGAATGACAGCAGCAAAGCTGTTATCTCAGTTGAATCTCGAATAATTTGTTATGGACATTAAATGAGAAATTGCAAAGTTCCTATTTTTGACAGGGCTCTAAATATCGATGACATATTGCATTGTGAGAACGTGCGATGAAAACGCTGAAGCAAAACAGGAGTTGCTGTAAATGCTCAGCAGGTCTGGCAGCATCTTTGCAAATAAATCAGAGTTAACGTTTCAGGTCCACTGGCCCTTCCTCAGATCTGCTGGTAACACGGAAAATGTTGGTTTATATGTAGAAGAGACTGGATAGCTCTTAATGGAGACTGTTAGTAGCTCAAAAATAGGGTGTGACTAATGGAAGGCTATGTGACAACTCAGCCTGGTGTTTGGGTAGGGGGCTATGAGATAGGGGAAATTAGGCCCGAAAAGTATTGAAATTGATTATGAGTCTAAAGGGCTGCAGGTTCCAACATGGAAAATGAGATGTTGTTCTTCCAGCTTGCGCTGAACTTGCCTGGAGCACTGCAGCAAGCCTGACACAGAGATATTGGCAAGGGAATAGGATGGGCTGTTAAACTGTCAGGCAATTGAAAGCTCAGAGTCATTTGCAGCAGTACAACTTGGATGTTCTGTGAAGCGGTCACCCAGTCTACTCTTCATTTCCCCGATGTAGAGGAGACCACATTGTGAGCAGCGCATGTAGTAGACTGGATTCTGGGAAATGTTGGTAAGGTGCTGCTTCACATGGAGGGTATAGTTGGGCCCTTGGATACTGATGATGAGGGAGGTAAATGGGAAAATGTGACACCTTCGGTAGGGGAAGTGAAGTGGACCAGTGCTGAGAATGAATAAAGAGTAGACCAGTGTGTCCTGGAGGGAATGAGCCATCTAGAAGGTGGACAATGGGGGAGAGGTGAATATGTGCAGGTGGGGACATCTCGCTGGAGGTGGGAGAAATGCGGGCTGATGATCCTCTGCATGTGAATGCTGCTGGGATAGTAGGTAAGGACAAGGGAAACTCCGTTGTTAGATGGAAGCGGAGGGAAAAGCTGGAAAGGAAGGGAATAGCTTGAGGTGCAGGAGATGTGTCAGACTTGGTCGAGTACCCTGTTGACAACAACGATGGGGAATCCCTTGATTGAGGAATAAGGTGGACACTCAAAAGGCTTCCTTGTTAAATTTAGTATCATCAGAAGCAATGCAGTGGAGACGGAGGAACGGGGCGATTGGAATTGAGTCTATGCAGGAAACTTGGTTTGAGGACGTATACTCCAGGAAGCTGTGTGAGTTGGTGGGTTAATACTGGACATCAGTGGCTTGTCTATCCCCAGAAATGGAAGCAGAGATATTGAGGAAAGGAAGGGGGGAGTCAGAGATAGACCAGATGGAAGTGATGGAGGGGTTCAAATTCCAAGCCTGGAATACCTGGAGCCGATCAGCCATGTTCTTATAAAATGAGCGTTCAGGCTTTAGGGGCCGAATGGCCGACTCCTGTTCCATTTTCTTGCATTCCTATGTTATGCTTTTGGAAAGTAACGGGTTATTTTCCTGGAAATCGTATTGTACAATGTTGCATTCAGGGAGAGCAGAAGATTTGTTTGAGTTAACCCTTGGTGGGGTATGGTGGCTGTATTCACTGTGAATCTGGGTCTGGAACATGACTCACATATGGAGCAGAAGTTACAGAGACGGGAAGCCTGGAAAGAAGGATTGAGGTTGGTGGTCACTTTCTGACTCATCCTGGATTTTCTAAGTACATTTCTGAAACTGCACCTAACCATTGGAGTGGTCTCGATCTGCCCCTGTGTAGCAGGTCCCAAGGGCTGAATGGAATATCAGAACACAGGGCTGAGGGACACAAGTGGGCCATTCCGCCTTTTGACACTACTCCACACGTAAATAAGGTCGTGCCTCATCTCATTGTGTTCCCAGCTGCACTTTTCCCTCCATGCACCATTATCACTGATTCACCTGGCTGTAAACAATCAGACGAGGCCAGCCTTGCTTTAATATAAAGATTCGACCATCCCAAACTTCTGAGAAAAAGAATTCTAACATTAATGAAATCCAACTTTGAGAATTTCTCCTCAATCCGGTTCTGACTGAAGTTGGAGGGTGTCAACAGTTTCCTTTTCTAGTCCCAGTCCTCCACTGCTCATAACACATTTTAAATGTAACCGATTATAACCGATGATATGACCGATTATAAAGGTTTCAGACTGGGCCTGATTCAGTGACAGGAACAAGTCAGGCAGATTTCTTTCATCAGCCGCAGGTTACTAATAGGGCTAATGGAGCAGTATGGTGGATTTGTGGTTAGCACTGCTACCTCATATCAGCAATGAACTGAGGTCAATTCGAACCTCGCCTGACCCTCTATGTGGAGTGTGAACATTCTTCCCGTGTCTGTGTGGGTTTCTTCCCAGTTCTACAGTTTCCTCTCATATTCCAAAAATATGCAGCTTAGAGTGATTGGCCATGCTAAATTACTCAGAGTGACCAGGAATGTGTAGGTTAAGTGAGTTAGTCATGGGAAATGCAGGGTTACATGGATAGGGTAGGGGGAGAGGTCTGAATAGGATAACGTTCGGTGGATTGTTGTGGACTCGATGGACAGAATGTCCTGCTTCCACACTGGAGATATTCTATGACAATGACTTCAAGTTTGGACTATGCAAACACCCAGTGAGTATCTAGTTGATCCATTCACCCCAAGGCATTGTATATTTCAGTAAGATCAGCTCTCATTCCAAGGGTAACCTGTAAAAGTCTCCATATTGTCAGCCCTTCATCCATGGAATAAGTGAAGGGAAGCACCTCTGACCTACTTGCAATATTACCATATCCTTTCTCAGATAAGGATACAAAATTAAAACTAATCTCATACATCGATGAGTCGGTTTATGTTCATTTATGTTCAATCTTTCCTGCGAGGCAGAGATATTGAATATTTTTGAGGCAGGTTCACGAATCACAAAGGAGTCAAGGATTATCGCGGAGTGGGCAGCAATGTGCCTTGTGGGGAAAATGTAGACATTGGTACCGAATGGCATGGCTCCAGAATATCCAGGAATTGAACGAAATGATAACATCGACAAAGTCTTAAGGGGGAAAAAGATGGCAGAGATCTGAAAGGTCTGCTTTTCTGGGCTCTGAATCACAGTGGTAACCTAACCGACCTCACCACAGTCATTTACTTAAAATTCATCACGAAATGAGCTACAGAATCCTTACTAATCCCGTTTTGCCAAATGGAAATGACAAACTTGAAAGCCTTGGAAACAGAACGGATGAGGTCGAGCGCCAAACTGCAGAGGCAGAGTCTGTGATCGATTCCTCTAAGGAGCGGATCCTCGCCCTTGGAAAACATATTCGTACCTTAACTGAACAAGGTGACGTCCTCGAGTACAGGGCAGAATGAAGAATGGCCATATCATCGGTCTGCTGGAGACATAAGGTGTTCAGCCAGTGATTTTTTTTTCGAGAACTGGCTGCCGTGATTCATTCACTTCGAAGCTGAAGAGGGACGGGTGAAGAGTTAGACAGTTCATCGGGTTACGGCGCGCAGGTCAGACTCAGACTAACGGCCTCACCCTGTCCTTGTGCGATTACGTAGTTGCAGGGCATTCAAAGACTTATGGAAGGTTCCAGAACACAGGGAAAAGATCCGACAAGGGCTCCAAGATTATGTCCTTCCAGGTCTTTTCAGCGGCATTGATTCAGAAAAGAAAATCTTTTGATGATATCAAGAGAAGACTAAGGGAACTTGAGATTCAGTATTCCTTGTGGCCAGCACGGTGGCACAGTGGTTAGCACTGCTACCTCACAGCGCCTGAGACCGGGGTTCATTTCCCGACTCAGGCGACTGACTGTGTGGAGTTTGCACGTTCTCCCCGTGTCTGCGTGGGTTTGCTCCGGTTTCCTCCCCAAGATGTGCGGGTCAGGTGATGCTAAATTGCCCGTAGTGTTAGGTAAGGGGTAAATGTAGGTGTATGGGTGGGTTGCGCTTCGAAGGGTCGATGTGTACTTGTTGGCCCAAAGGGCCTGTTTCCACACTGTAAGTAATCTAATCTTAATGAACCCAGCGGTGCTCCGTATGCTTCCAATAGATCCACGCACTGGTTAATCTTTCAGTAGTTACATTGACTCTCCAGAGAACGCAAAAACTTTGTGGACACTATAAAGCAGGCTGGATGCTTTAATGGATATCGATAATCATGCTTCTCTCGTTTTAAAGGAAGTTTGTTGAATCTTTCTGGTATTAAGTAGTATTAAATTATAGTCGGGGATGGGTAGAGTACACACTTTTAACTTCATTAATATTACTACTCGTTTTTCTCTTGCTTTGTTTGTGTGTCAATTTCGGCTAAAGCTGGAGGGAGTTATGAAGCTGATCGTGATGACTGAATGCCTACCTAAGGGCAGTTCAATCCCGATGTTTGTGATTAATTGCCCTGGATGCAGTATTGATAATGGGACAGAAGGTAAAGAATCGTGACGTGCAAATGTCCCCAGTGGGCGGCGAGTAAATGCCCCTCCTGAGTGCCATTGGCACTTTGTATCTTTTTTTTGTTGTCTTTGCATGTATTTAGTTGTGGAACGTTTTGAGAGCTTGTTAGTTTTAGTAGCTTTAGTTAGTATGTTGTTTTAGGCTCTATGAGTGTTTTTACATTGATGCTCAGCGATTTGTAATTTGAGTTCTTCCTCACTGAAGTTCAAATGTTGTTTCAGTCTGTTATGGTTAATGTCATGCTTAAATGTGTATCTGGAGCATTAAGGGTAGCTAGTTAAGAGGAAAAGGGTACTTTCTAGCCTTAAAATGGAGAGGGTGGATATTGTCCTATTACAGGAGTTGCATCTTGACGACAAGGAGCATTTCACTTTATAGCAGGGTGGCTTTGATGGGGTTTATTTCTCGTCTTTTGATAATGGAGTAGGGGTGAAGCCATACTGGTGAGGAAGAATCTTCCATTTAAATCATTATGTTGTATTAGATCATAATCCTCAAAGATATATGGGGATGATAACTGAACTTTGAATGTTTATTGCCCCTGACGCACAGCCTCAAATTCCTGATAGATGCATTTTCCAAATTAAGTAATCTTTCTTCGCAGCACATTATTGGAGGAGGGGATTTCAATTGTCATTTGCACCGACCGTGGACAGAATGGCCAAAAAGGCCCCAGTACCATCTTAAAAATCTAAGCAATTTTTGTGTGGAACTGTGGCTGGAGGATGTTTGGAGCAGATCCTCCTCATGTATAGGGATTTTACTTTCTTCTTTAACCCGCAGAAAGGCCACACTAGGGTTGATCTCTTCCTCATCTTGCAGCAATCTTCGATTCGTGGTGTTCTGTACAATTGGGAATATTGCCATTTCTGACCATGCAACAGTATACTTATTGGTTAAGGTTAAGGGCAATATAGCAGGTTCGAGACAAGGGGGAATGGATCGTTTTACTCTTAAGGATAGTAAGTTCATTGAGTATTTTTGTAATGAATTCAGATCTTTCTTACCCATTAATTCAGATTCAACCAGTAACCCATTGCTAAGGCTTATGTCAAAGGAATAATTATTTCTTAGGATGCGGCAGAAGTTGGAGCAGGAACGCTTGCTCCAGGCACGGTTGAAGGGAACCGAGAGGCCACACTGTGATAAACGCTCCGTGGCTAGGCTGCAGAGAATCACAACGAATTGGTCTACAGTGAATTCTATGCTCACACAGACAGCCAAAAAGGAACTTACTTTTGCAAAATAAAGGCTGTTTGAGCATGGTGATAAGCCAGGCAAGCATTTAGCCTATCTTGTGAGTAAAAAGAGAGCCACAAAGCCATTACCTCAATTAGGGAAGTTATTGGAACCCTTAGCTGCAATCTCATAAAGGTTAAAGCAGCATTTCGGAGATTTTACTCCGAATTATATCAGACTGATCATTACGAGAATTTAGATGGAGTCTTTCTTCAAGAACTTGGATCTTCCAGGGGTTACCCCAAATGAGTGTCTTGTCTTAATGCACCATTGTCAGTGCTGGAGAGTATAAAGCAGCTTCAGGGCGAAAAGGCGCCCGGTCCTGACGGATTTCCAAGTGAATTTTTTGAGGAATTTATAAACATATTGTCAGGGCCGATGCTTACCATGTTAGTCACTCACACGGTCACGATATACTCCCACCATCCTTAAGAGAGGTTCATGTCTCTCTTATTCTTAAGAAAACGAAGACACTGAAAGATTGTGCTTCTTAGAGGCCCAACTCACTTTTAAATGTTGACTTCAAAATCCTGTCTGACACCCTCACATTATGGCTTGAAAATGGGGATCCTTCCATTGTCAAACTGGACCACACCAGCTTATAAAGAGCTGCAGATACTCCAGCAATACTAGAAGATTACTCAATATGGTCCAAGCGTGTCCAGAACAAACTATATAGATATTAATGATCCCTTTAGACACAGAGAAGGCAGTTCATTGGGTTGAGAGGCTGCATGTCTTCTATACGTCAGAATGGTTTGGTCGAGGCAAAGTTTTTATCAAGTATGTGAGGGTCCTAGAAAGCGATCCTCTGTCCACGTTTCTCACCAATGTTGTGCGATCCTGTAACATTAATATTCCAAGAGGCAGTCCAAGGTAGACCCCTTTGCCCAGTGTTGTTTACGTTGGTAATTGAGCCACTGGTAAATGCCATCTGCAGGGACCCCAACATATCTGCCCCAGAAGTGGGAGAGAAGTCACGTTAATACCATGAATGTTACAAAGTCGGAGGCCATGTCTATGGGCGATCTTGGGGAAATACCTGATGTCGATGGAGAAACCTGGTTTCTTTGCCAATGATCCCGGGGGTATGGGGTTATTCCCTATTTAGGTATATTCATTAATCCTATCTTTGAATTTATATTTAAGTCGAATTTGTCCACTTGTTTGACAAACTTAAACAAGACTTTCGAAGATGGGAGGTACTTCCAATATCCTGGCTAGATCGGATAGCTCTTATTAACATGAATTCCCTCCCTTGTTTGCTATAACCCGTGTGAATGCTTTCTTTGACGTTTTCTGGACAGACATTTAGTAGACGTAATGGATAATTTAGCTCTTTGATTTGTCAGCATAAGCGACCCCTTATCAAGTTAACCAAATTACAAAAGATCCCACAGTTTGCAGGGAATAGATCTTCCAAATATTAAAAGCTATCAATTAAGCTCTTCTTTACCCGATGTTAGTGAGGCCATGGCGTCTATGTGGTTAGATATTGAAGCTTCTCAGGCCAAGCGCTCCCTTATTAGTCTGCTATTCATAGACAAAATAAGGACATTTATGAAGTATTGACATTTCCCAATGAGTATCAATAATTTTAAAACATTGAGGGCAATGTGTGCGATCGAAGGCAATATAGCCAAACCTCATTTCTTATCCCAAAACGTGGTGCACCGTGTTCCCGATGGGGGATACTGGATTCCATGTTTAAACTATGGGCAACTTGTGCGTGTATCTTGCTTTGATGATTTATCTGAGGGAGAAACAAGGATGTCCATTGATCAAATAAGTCGTAACTATAGACGACCGAGCAGAGATGTCTTCTGTTTTCTTTTTATCAGATCAGAAATGTTATTCAAAAAAGAACCACGCTTTTAACAGACCCGTACAGATCCGATACACAGAAGAGAGTACTTAGTGCTAAGAACACCCTCTCTGTCAGTGCCCTTTATCATTTGTTGGAGAGTGGCCACTCAGACAAGACATTGTGCCTTTCTGAGGTCTGCAAAGAGATTTGGGCGTTCAGATCTCTTTGGACACAGGGGAGGATATTTATGAAAATGCAAGAAGGATTTCGATCTGTAAGAGTGCTCTTGCCATGTAGTTGAAGATTCTTCATAAAGTCGATCTGGCCCCAGATCCTCTCTCAAAATTCAAAATGGGAGTATGTCTCAAATACAGAATGACTATGGACACTCTTACACATTGCTTGTTGACTTTGCACCAGCGCTATAGAAGTGGGGTGTTATGCAGAGCATCTTGGAGACCGAATTTAAGATGGATCTGGTTTCCCTTTTCGTGGGCCTGCCCAGTGTACCTTACTCCGCCGTGCATAGGAAAAAAAAAATACTTCGATACCCTCACTCTCTGCGTTCAGAAAAAAAGTCTGTTGTGTTTGGTGCCTGAAAACCCCCTGGGTCTGTTGCATTTTCGCAAGCTCGTCATGGAGCATAGGCCTTTGGACTTTTTTAAAGGTATGGTGCAACAGAAAATAGAGGATTCTTATAAGACATGGCAGCCCTTTTTGAATTACTAAGATACAGGCTGATCTGCCACTCTAATAAGGACATGTATATAGGTATGACGATCTTGAACTAATGATTCTAATGTCCAGGCAGGAAGAATTACGGGCAAATGGACGTGTATTAGTTCATGCTCGTGTCGGTTGAGAGCCAAAGTTTTGTCACTCATTTATTCATTTGTTTTTATTTTTGTTTTTCTTCTGCCCGTTTATTTATCTTTTTGTTTTGCATGTACATGCACATGGGTGTAATTTTTTTTCAATTTGCATTGCTTTTTGAGTTGGGTACTTTTTGGTTCATTGTAGCATTAAGACGATTTTCTCTCAATACCAATATTTTTGAAAACAATTAACATGTTATCCTGGATAGAATAGAGTCCCAAAGGACCACTTTCTCATTGGTGAGACCACAAATTGTGGTTTATCCTCAGGGTCATTACATCTCTGGTGACAGGGTAAGGTTGGGAGGACTTTCCCTTAATGGGAACCTCCGTCTGTTTGGGGAATTGAACCTGCGCTGTTAGACTTCCTATGCATCACAAGCCAGCCATCCAGCCAATAGAGTGGGAGATTGCGTAACTGCTATAGACAGAAATAGCCAAACTCAAAGTAAAATATAAACTTTTATAAGAAGGTAAAAGGTACAATTCAGATGACGGTCAAGATAATGGCTGAGGATAAAAAGCCTCTGGAAATTGTATTTTATAAGGAGGCAGGTGCTTTCTTTGGTTGAATATAATAAGGTGACACAAGCTAAATAACCAGAATTACTAATTGTGATTAGATATCGATAACCGTAAAGTAAGAGTATATATTTGATTGATCTGTGTGAAGCATGCTAAGCATCGCATGAAAGTAAAAAGCTGATGGAGCATATTTTTTGGAGAGTCCATCCCCATGGGAAATGCCTCCCGAACACATGCGTGAAGAAACTCGTGGCAAAAATTGCCTGGGTGTCGTCTGGTCAGTGATAGGAAACCGGGGGACTGAATGATTGAACGTTCGTGGAACGTGAATCTCAGGAGACAGTCAGATCGCCACCGATCTTATTAAATGGTACAGCATATTTGAAGGGATGAATGGCCTCATTATGGATTTAATTGCAAGTGATTATAAAAAAAAAACACTCTGTTCCTTCTCCTAATGTTTTACACAAAGAGACACTACCATTTTCCTGAAACTGGGAATTATTTGGAATATTATCTGGAACATGTCATCGTCAGCATTCTCCAGAGCATTCTGTAATCTGTGGGAGTGTTACAAAGGTAGGCAACAGAGGGGGAGAGATAGGGGGTGGGGATAGGTCCTGCATGCAGGAGTGAGAGTAATGGAGCATGAGCCTTGTTGGGGATCGGTGTTATAACAGATTTACAGTAAGTGTGAGGGAGCAGAGAGAATAGAGTGACCCTCATGCTGACAAAATGGGGAATGTTATTGATGCTTGTCGTGTGTTACTGAACATTCTTCAAGACCGCAGATACTGCACTGAGCTCGGTAGTGAGCTCAGACCAGACTCGGTGGGTCTGGTGGTGTGGCCCTCTCTGGGAAGATACGTACTAACTCATCCACCAGGGCATCCGTGACCCTGTTGACAACCCGTGGTGTAATTGGCCTTAATCTGCCATGTTCTGGGTAAATTGTACAGGGCAGCTCCAAACTGAGGAAAGCTCAATCGTGTGTCCATTGTCCTTTTAAAGATGGCACCAGTTCCAGAGATCATGGAATATCCAGGGGCGTACGAGCGCTGGTAGGTACCTCCAACCAAGACGGGTGGGAAAATCGGGCTGGCATTGAATGGGAGGGATACCATGGGGTAGGGTGAGTAGTTCATGAGGTGAGTTCTATAAGATAGCACAAGGAAATTAGCTCAGCCTCGAGCAGACAATCCATCTGCCACACTCAATGAAAATCACACAAAGATGAATTATTGTTGGATTCAGCGCAATGAGTTGAAGACTCTGCTGACACCAAACCCAGATACAAAGCTGCAGAACAAATCCTCATCCAAAACTCTCCATCATCTGAACTCACACCTATTCCCTATAATACTGGCATATTTTGCCAGATGGTATTGAAATGTGTATTTCAGCATTCTGAAACCTGTGATCACATCCAACCATGACATTGTTTCTCAATCTCACCTTCTTGGTCTAAGCTCAAAACCACTTTCCTTTGCAGTCATGCACAGAGACAGGCCATTCAGCCAAAACTGGTCCTTACTAACCAAAATGTCCGTCCACATTAACCCCATTTCCATGCAGTTGGCCCATATTCTTCTCTGCCTTTCCAATTCATATATCGTACGAACAAAGTGCAGCGAGGTTTTGTGACATCCAGAAAGGCCTCAGGAAATATCTCACTGAATCAACCATTCATCTCACCCCAGCAATCAGATTACACAGAAACAATTTGACTGGACCTTATAAACAAGAAGTAGAAGCACATGCTGGTGGGAGATGTGCATGGAATTAAATATTGCAGGGAAAAAATTGTGTATGTAATAAACAGGAAATTAGATACACAAGCGTTGGCCGGCAACACTGAACGGGTCTGGTACTATTTGAAGGATGAAATTCGAAAGTTTGGCCCACGAATAGCACAACAGGTCAGGGCACATCCAAGGAGCAGGAAAGTCGATGTTTCGGTCATAAGCCCTTCATCAGGAATTCATTTCAGAATTCACTTTTTCCTAATCCTCTGTAGGAAGAGAGTGAGTCAACATTTTTAATTTCTGGATTATTCGTTTTGTTTTCAAACTCCCAGTATATGCAGCTCTTTGTTTTATTTGAGATCAGCAATTATCTTGAATGCTGCAGTATTAATGGGCAACTTGATCTGGGAAGAAGGGGAAGGGGTGTGGACAGAACAGCAGGCAATGTCTCAGTCACAGCTTAAGGCCCTGTCATTCAGAATGTGAAACCTGGGATGGAAGTAAAGGAAGGCTTGTCAGAAACTCTGCACTGGAATTTGGCATCATTCGAACAGATGTGACGGATCCAGAGAATGTCGGAGGATGCAGTCTCGCTCGTTGCTGGTCATTGAGTGGCACAGTGGCTAGCAATGCTCCCTTACAGCACCAATGACCTGGGTTCGATTCCACTCTTTGGTGACTGTCTGTGCGGTGTTTTCACCTTCTCCCTGTGTGTGCGTGAGCTTTCTCTGGATATTTGGCTTTCCTCTCACAGTCCAAGAATGTCCAGGTCAGCTTCAGTGACCTCACGGAATTGATCCACAGTATCCAGCGATGCGCAGGTTCAGTGAATTGTCTATGGGAAATGTAGAGTTACAGCGGTAACGTTTGGGTTTGTTGATTCAACTTGCAGCTTCATATCCTCGCCAACTGTGAGGAAATTCAATATAGAGAATTTGACATGAAAGTCAGACCTGGTACCTGGTGCCGCTTGGTGCCATCTCGCCGCTTGCTCCTGCAGACTTTTATCCTGGACACCAACGTCTCGGGGGACACTGCATGTACTACACACCCACCAATGCTGACTCTGACACATGGCAGCTTCACCATGCACTCCCAGCACATCTCCGACCCACGAACAATACGTCTTCTGTACTTCAATGCTGCAGCTCAGGGTGCACTGACAACTCTCATTGCAATGCTGCTGCAAGGACACTGTGCTCAGGGAGTTGGGCTGAGGCCAAAATGCGTAAAAAAGTATGGTGTACAGCAAATGAAACTGCATTTAGAAGTCTGTCAATTTATATAAATAAATTACTGAAGCATATTCCCTATGGTGGGCGGCACGGTGGCACAGTGGTTAGCACTGCTGCCTCACAGCGCCTGAGACCCGGGTTCAATTCCCGACTCAGGCGACTGACTGTGTGGAGTTTGCACGTTCTCCCCATGTCTGCGTGGGTTTCCTCTGGGTGCTCCGGTTTCCTCCAACAGTCCAAAGATGTGCGGGTCAGGTGAATTGGCCGTGCTAAATTGCCCGTAGTGTCAGGTAAGCGGTAAAAGCGGTAGGGTGGGTTGCGCTTCGGCGGGTCGGTGTGGACTTGTTGGGCCGAAGGGCCTGTTTCCACACTGTAAGTAATCTAATCTAATCTATGGAAGTTCCACCGTTGCATTATTAGAGCAGGGAGAGGAACATTCAGAGAAGTCCACACTTCCTGTCCATGTTCAGGGAGGCTGTGCCCAATGACAGTCTGTTCGCGAGCGTTTGTTCCCGTGGAAGAGAGTTCAGCACAGGAACAACATCTTGATTGTGATTGTTTTAGGGGTGGAGGATTTTTGAAGTGATGGTTACAGCAGAGTAAACGTACAACAGAGCAGAATCATGCAGCCTACGAAAAGAAAATTTTCTTTATTCTCCCTCACAACTGACTTCACGTGAGCAATTGGTGATGGGAGCTGTGACCAATAGCCAGCAATGTGAACATGTAGTCCAGTCCAGATATATTGTGGACGAATGTGCTGTATTGCTCTGACTGTGATTGATGTCAGTCTCCATGCAATGCATCTGTTTCACTGGAGGGTTTCCCGCTCCTATTAGTAAGAGGCTTCATTCTGTGCACTATCCCACTGTAGTAAAAGATGCATCAGCTCTAACAGTAACAGAGATCTGCAACTGCATAGATCCGAATCTGAGAATAGTGACCGGAACATTACAACAATGGCGAGGAGGTTTTCCTTGAGTCTTTTTAAAATTTCCCCCTCTTGGGGATTTCTAACATATCGGATATCAGCTGTGCTGATGATTATTCTGGGTGGGGTGGAGGGTGTGTTTCTCAACTATTCTCGCTATTGTTCGTGTTCTCTACCTCTGTCGATTCATTAATCACATAAACAAGTTTGAACTTCGTTGCAATTTCTGTTATCTATATTTGTCAGAGAAAGAAATTATTGTCTTCAGTTTCAATTGCAGTCTCCATTCATTACTCATGAATTGCAGACCACTCCCTCATAAACATCTGCGAACAAAACTGTGCACAACCTCGAGATCCCTTTTTGCCCTGAACCGATTTATGTCTCCTGTTCTCTCTGTCACCAAACCTGTCCACAGCCAACTCCTAATATCGCCAATCTTCATCTCTGTGTCAGTATTGTTGCTGAACAAACCATTGGCTGCACGTTGGTAAAATTCAGACTTAATGTTTTAAGCTCTCTTCTGACCACTTTTCTGATTACAAATATTTCAATCATAAAATTGTTCTTGTCTCGGAAGTTACTTCATGATTAGGACAATGTATGAATGTAGGAATGTCGATGGATGTAATTCAGAAGCTAAGCTTATTAAACGAAAGATTTTCTTTCAAGTGATTTGTTTCACGTCCACCACAGCCGATGACAGAACTTGAATAAAAATGGTAAGAATTGGAATAAAAGTGAATTTCACGAAAAACAAACATAAAAGCAACATTTTTTTGTCTGAAAACCTTCATCTTTCACTGATCACCTTCGGTAAAGAAATCTAATGTTATTAACCGGTCTGGAGTAAGTGTGACTTGAGACCCATGGCAATCTGCTTAACATTATATTGGCTTGTGGAATGGCCTCATAATCAGAGCAATTAGTGATGGTCACCAAATGCTGCCCTTGGCAGAGATGCCAACATCCCACGGATTAACAAAATTCAGGGTGAAATCAAATAAAGGAAGATGCTTAAACTGTGAAATCATGGATAGAAATGCAAATAAATGAACAGAAAGTGCTGAGAAACCTGCCTGAACTGGAAGCAGCTGGAAAGGAGTGTGATTAGTACCGTTGACAGGGAAGTCTGCTTTGAAGGGGAGGAGGAATCAATAGAGAAAGAGAGATATAGAAGAAAAAAGAGAAAACAAAGAGAATGATGATCAGCTGGGCTGGAAATAAAATGTGAGATTCACCTCATCTATTTTTCGCCTTTCCCATCTTCCTGAATATCATGCCCTTGTATATACAGGTATCCCCCGCTTTTCAAAAGTTTGCTTTTCGCCACTTCCTTTTCCGAATGACTTACATTAGGACCTTGTTTCGCTAACCAAAAGATATCTGAACAGGGTTTTCACTTTTACGAAGAAAGCCGAATGTTTTCCCATATAAATTATTGCCACTGCACTTTACACCATATCACCTTGCGAACAGTTTCGTAGGAACACTCTACTTACAAATACTGAGGGAAACCTGTATATATCTAAGATCATGTTTAAAGCGATTTAATTCCCTCTGTCTGTCCTCCCTAAGTGTGGTCATCTTCGTATATTCATTAATTAGATATGGGTATCTCTGACTGGGACAGCATGGGTTCGTTTTTCCAGTTGCCCTTGAGAAGATCTTGAGCCCCTGCAGTCCACGTGTTTAATCTGATTTGGTTTCATTTACTTTAGTCAAATGCACAATGGAAAGGTTTGTTCTTATTGTAGTGAAGGCACCTGATAGTAAACAAGAAAACAGAGATCACGGGGTCCTTGGACAGAGTGATGCATAAAAGGTTACAGCTTCACAGGAGATGTGCAAAGTAAGATCGACATTAGCAAGATTAATATTATTTAAAAAGTGAGAGATGTCAATTTGTCAGTTTAATAATAGTAGGGAAAGAAGTGTTCCTGAGCATGTTTTCAAACCTCTGTGTCTCCTCCCTGTTGGAAGAGGTTGTAGGTGATCATTACCAGTTTGGGAGAGAGATCTTTGATGTTGCCAGCCTTTCTGCGACAATGACAAGTATCAAGGGGCGGAAGGTTGTCTTCCGTGACGGTCTGGACTGTGCACACAACCGTCTGTAGTTTCTTATGGTCCTGGGCACAGCAGTTACCATGTCAGGTCATTGTGCACCCGAACAGAATGCTTTGAGTTGCCGGTATACAGAGCACTGGGAGACGGGCATTTTCAAAATAGTTAGATGTAACAATTGGCTGTTAAATGGATATCCACGTTGTGGTTACTGTTTTAACAACAATTGAAATTTAACTGATAATTTTAAATTATGTCTTCTATACCAAAACCTTGTTGAGTGCATTGTATTGCCAACATCGAACCAATGAGCCATTGCCTGCTTCAAACGAATAGTGAAGCCAACGAAGGAGAAAGAGAAAGAAACAAAGGGAAGGAGAGAGAGAATACAGCGAGGGAACAGATGGACAGTCAGTCAAAGAGAGAAAGGAAACAAAACAAGGAAACAAACGGTCACATGTGCAGGGAGAGGGAAAGATAATAGGTTCAGGGAAAGAAACAGAAGACAGGGAAAAGGAAAACACAGGGAAATAGGCAGTGTGAGGGAAACAGTGAGAGACAAAGATCACAGGGAGCTGGGGATAGGGTCAAGGGGAGCTGGGGGAATGGGAGGAGCTGGGAGTGAGGACCGGAGAGACCTGGGCGTGAACACTGGAGGGAGCTTGGGGTAGGGAGGTGAGGATTTATTTTGTCCTGCACTAAGATATCCAGGCAGACCATGGATCAAGGTAAGCATGGATATACTGAACAATGGCTGTAAAACATGTCTCAGAGGCATATAGGTTACCCTGCACAGGGTGTGTGCAAGGCGAGGTCAATATGGACAAAATCAGCATTATCTGAGGTTAGAGAGTCCATTCATCGGTCTAATAACAGCTAGGAAGAAGCTGTTCCTGAACTAGCTGCTCTGTGTGTTCAAGCGTCTGTATCTTTTAGTCTGATGGAAGAGGTTGTGGGAGATCTTTACATACATATGATGGGTCTTTGGTAATGTTAGAACAAAGAGCATTCCAGTACAGGAACAAGCCATTCGGCGGTCCAAGCCTGCGCCGATCCAAATCCTCTATCTCAACCTGCCTCCTATTTTCTAAAGGTCTGTATCACTATGCTCCCTGCCCATTCATGTATATTTCCCGAAACATCTTAAATGAAGCACCACTGGTTACAGTGCTTGCCCTACTGCGCTCTGTCCCCTGTTGCCAAGCCAGTTCTTTATCCATGTAGCTAGCACACCCTGGACACCATGTGACTTCACTTTCTCCATAACCTGACCATGGGAAATTTTATCAAACGCCTTCCTGAAGTCCATGTACATGACATATCAGACCCTCCCCCATCAATCAACTTTTGTCACTTCCTCAAATAATTCTATTAAGTTGGTAAGACAAGACTTTCACCACAATAAACCATGTTGCCTCTCACTGATAAGACCATGTTCATCCAAATGAGAATAGATCCTATCCCTCAGTATCTTCTCTCGCAGCTTCCCTACCGATACGTCAGGCTCACCTGTCTATAATTAAATGGATTATTCATGCTACCCTTCTTACATAAGGGGATAGAAACTTTCCAGTCCTCTGGGACCTATGTTGTGTTCAAGAATTTAACAAATGTATCTGTTAAGGCCCTAGTTTTTCCCTCTCTCCCTTCCCTCAGTAATCTTGGATAGATGTTGGCAGCCTTTCTGCGGCAACGAGCCATGTAAATAGAGTCAATTATTGGGAGATTGGAGTTCGTCATAGTCTGGGCTGTGAACACAATCTTCTGTAGTTGCTGATGTTCCTGGGAAGAGTGTTGCCGTACCAGGCCATTACGCACCCGGACAGTACGTTCACAATAGTTCATCTGTAGAAGTTGTACATGCTAAATATCCTGAGCCAAGTGAGGAAGGAGAGACGTTTTTGAACCATCTTGATTGTCACACCTATGTGAGAAGTCCAGGGGGGTAGGTTGCCAGTTATCATCACTCCGAGGGACTTGACGCTCTGCATTCTCTCAACCATTGATGTAGATCATGGCTTATTCCCCTCCTTTCGTTCTAAAGTCAATGATCAGTTCTTTACTTTTGCCGAGTCTGAGAGGGAGGTTATTATCATTCCACCAAACCCACTATCTCTTTTCTGTGTTCAGACTAATCGCTGTTTGATATCACTCCTGCTTTGGTGATGTCATCAGCAAACTTACAGTTGGCATTGCTTGGAATTTGGCAACACAGCCACGTGTGTACCGGAGTACAGTAGGGGGCTGAGGGACACAGCCGTGTGTGTACAGGGAGTACAGTAGGGGCAGAGAACACAGCCGTGGGTGTACAGGGTGTACAGTAGGGGCTGAGAACACAGCCGTGGGTGTACACGGAGTACAGTAGGGGCTGAGGACACAGCCGTGGGTGTACAGGGAGTACAGTAGCTGTCTGAGGACACAGCCATGGGTTTACATTGCGGACAGTAGGGGGCTGAGGGACACAGCTGTGTGTGTGCAGGGAGTGCAGTGGGGGCTGAGGACACAGCCGTTTGTGTGTGCGAGTACAGTAGGGGACTGAAGACACAGCCGGGTGTGTACAGGGAGTATAATAGGGGACTGAGGACACAGCCATGTGTGTACAGGGAGTACAGTAGGGGCTGAGGACACAGCCGTGTGTGTACAGGGAGTACAGTAGGGGGCTGAGGATACAGCCGTCGGTATACAGGGAGTACAGTAGGGGGCTGAGGGACACAGCTGTGTGTGTACAGGGAGTACAGTAGCGGACTGAGGACACAAGCCGTGTGTGTACAGGGAGTAGAGTAGGGGGCTGAGGACACAGTCCTGTGAGTACGGGAAGTAGAGTAGGGGGCTGAGGGCGCAGCCATGTGTGTACAGGGAGTACAGTAGTGAGCTGAGGACGCAGCGGTGTGTGTACAGAGAGTACAGTAGCGAGCTGAGGGACACAGCCGTGTGTGTACATAGAGTACTGTCGGGGGCTGTGGACACGGCTGTGTGTGCACATGGAGTACAGTAGAGGGCTGAGGATACAGCTGTGTGTGTACAGGGAGTACAGTAGGGGCTGAGGATACAGCCGTGTGTGTGCAGGGAATACAGTAGGGACAGAGGGATACAGCCGTGTGTGCACAAGGAGTACAGTAGGGGGCTGATGGACACAGCTGTGTGTGTATAGGGAGTACAGTAGGGGGCTGAGGACACATCCTCCAGTAGCTCCAGTGTTGAGTGTTATTGTGGCGGAGGTTCAGATACCTATCTTCACTAATTGTGGTCTGTGGGTCAGAAACCGGGGAATCCAATTACAGAGGGTGGAGCTGCGACTAAGGTAACGGAATTTTGAGATCAGTCTGGAGGGGATAATGATGTTTAAGGTGGAGTTGGCGTCAATGAGCAGGAGTCTGGTGTAGGTGTCTTTGTGGTCCAGATGTCCAAGGGATGAGTGCAGGGCTTGGGATCTGGCTTCTGTTGTGGACCCGTTACATCAGTCGGCATATTATAGGGGACCAAGTCAGGCTGGGAGATTGGAGGTGATGTGGGCCATATCCAGCCTTTCAAATCACTCCATGTTTATTGAGGTTAGAGCCACTGGGCGGCAATCATTAAGTCATTAAAGCATGAGCTTTCTCACTTGCAAGGTTGATGTTATGATTTAGAGATGCTGGTGTTGGACTGGGGTGTACAAAGTTAAAAATCACACAACACCAGGTTATAATCCAACAGGTTTAATTGGAAGCACAATGATGAAAGTTGATGTTGTTCTTCTTGAAGCAGATTGGGACTTGAGCTTGTGGGAGGGAAAGGCTGAAATTGTATGTGAATACCTCTGCCAGTTGGTCCTCACAGGGTCTGAGTGCTCAGCCGGGAACACTATCAAGGCCCAGCGCTTTCCTTGATTTGACCTGCAGGAAGACTGATCATGCCTGCAGCGTTGAGAGCGGGCGCAGGCACATCCGAGGCTGTCGGGGCAGGTTTCAGCCCTGGCAGTCGCACAGTTATTTATCATAGACATCCCCTCGTCGACTTCCCTCCATCGTCATCAATACACAGTGACATGGTTGGTGTGATTACCACTCAGTTAGTGTTGAGACGGAGTGACATCAATAGGCCGGGATTGTGCGCCATAATGAAGTAAACTCACAACAAAAGAGGGTAGGGTGCGCTTCAACTGAGAGTCAGTGGTGCAGGGAGTGAAGACTCTCCAGGTGTAATTCAAGTCAAGCCGCTGCTTCACCCTGAATGGAATCAAGCACCGAGACTGTTGCACCTTGTAGATTGTGGACAGTCCTCAGGGAACCAGGAAATGTATTATATATGAACAATCTGAACAAAGGACTTGAGTTCAGTTTTGCTAAGTTTGCAGATGATATTGAGGAAGTGGGGAAGCTGCAGAAAGGCTTGAACAGTTCAGTACTGTGGGAAAACAAGTGGCTGATGGAACACAATATGGGAACGTGTGAGAATATGCACTTTGGTAGGCGTAATAGGGGAGACACTATGTTCTAATAGGATGCATTAAATCTGAAGCCCAAACGGATTTTGAAGCACTCGTCCTCTCTTATGGTTAACGTGCATGTTCGGTTGGCAGTTAGGAAAGCAAAAGCAATGTTCGCATTCATTTCAAGAGACCAAGAATGCAAGACGAGAGGCATACTGTTGAGAATGCAATGGGCTATGGACAGACGGCATTTGGACAATTGTGAGCTGTTTTGGCACTACCTCTGGAGAAAGATCTGCTGGTGTTGGAGGTGATCCATCCTGGGGATGACGGCTTGTCATATGAGCGGCAGTGTGTGTACATGATGGAATTTAGAAGAATTGTGGGGATTGGGGGGGGGGGGTGCGGTGTCTGACTGAAATTAATGGATTACTGCAAAGATTGATACAGTCAGTATGTAGAAGATATTTCCATTTTTCATCGAGACAATGACAAAAAGGCACAGTATCAGAGTGAAGGAATGGGTTGAATGGCCTAAATCTATTGCTATATCTCATGCCGTTTAGGTCATAGGGTCTATTATTCAGTATAGACTCGTAAGTCTCTGACCTGGTCTTGTAACCCTTGTATTTGTATGTTGGTTTAACTTCACGTTCTGGTCAATGGTAACCCCTGTGATATGGACGGTGGGAGGATTCAGTGTCTGCCAGTATGCCATTAATATTTTGAATATGAGCTGCTATCAGTGAGTCTCATCTGGCGGGAGTACATTCTCTCTACGATGATTGTCATTTTCTGTCTGGTAGTTTCGAAGGATTAATCGTGTTCCGCCAGAATTGTTGATTTAAACAGAACAGATGCAATTTATCACAGCATTCAGCAACAATATGTCATCGAATACTGAACACCCTTCTAATAACAGAAACCTCTAAAATGTTCAATATTAAAAAGACTGCTTTCCTGTTTGTGTTCAAATCAGATAACCTGTCCCATCGAGATGCTCAACTTGAAACTATTTTAAAAAATATATTTTTTGAATGTGGGCATCACTGGATGTGCCCAGCATTTCTTGCCCGTCCACAGTTGCCCTTGAGAAGGTGGTGCTGAGCTGCCTTCTCGAACTGCTGCAACCTACCTGCTATGCGGTGACCCACTAGTGATTAAAGAGGGAATTCCAGGGTTTTCACGTAGCAACAGTGAAGGAACGGCAATACATTTCCAAATCAGGATGTTGAGTCGTTTGAAGGGGAATTTGATGGTGGTGATGTTCCCAAACGACTACTGCCCTTGTCATTCCAGATGGAGTTGTTTTATCGTCCGCCACCATTTATGATCAGATTAGCAGGACTGCAGAGCTTAATTCTGATGCATTGGAAGGAACTGTCTGAGGATCTTTGGGTATTTCTCCATTGTCTTGTAGATAGTGCATACTGCTGCTCCTGAGTGACCGTGGTGAAGGGAGTGAATGCTTGTGGATGTGGTGCAAATCAAATGGGCTGTTTTGTCCTGGATTGTGTCAAGCTTCTTTAGTGTTGTTGGGACTGCACTCATTCAGGCAACTGAAGATATTCCATCTCATTCCTGACTTGTGCCTTGTAGATAATGGACAGGTTGTGGGTAGTCAGGAGGTGAGTTTCTCGTGCAGTTTCCTAGCCTCTGATCTGCTGTTACATTCATGTGGCGAGTCCAGTTGAGTTTCTGGTCAATGATACCCCCAGGATATTGGTAGTCGGGGAGATTAGTGATGATAATGCTGCTGAATACAAAGTGGTTACATTGTTTCTTATTTATGACAGTCATTGTCTGAATTTATGTGGCGCAAATGTTACTTGCCACTTGCCAGACCAAGCCTTGATATTGCCCAGATATTTTTGCTTTGGGCATGACCTGCTTCCGTATCTGAGCATTTGCGAATGGTGCTGAATATTGTGCAATCATCATAGAATATCCCCACTTCTGACCTTATGATGGAAGGAGGGTCATTGTTGAAGCAGATGAAGATGTTTGGACTAAGGACATTATCCGAAGGGACTACTGCAGAGATGTTCTGGAGCTGAGATGACTGACCTCCAACAAGAATGACCATCTTCCTATCTGTCAGGTATCACGCCAATAATGCAGTGTTGGTCCGCGATATCGTTTTTGCTTGGGGTCCTTGATGTCACATTTGGCAGAATGCAGCCTTGATGTCAAGGGCTGGAATTCAGTTCCTTTTTCTATGTTTGAACCAAGGCTGTGACGAGGTCAGGAGCTGAGTGACCCTGGCAAATCCCAAACTGGGCGTCACTGAGCAGGTTATTTTTGAGCAGGTGCTGCTTGATAGCACTAGTGATGACACCTTCCATCATTTTACTGATGATAGAGAGTACACTGATTAGGCGGTATTTGGACGGGTCGAATTTGTCCTGCGTTTTATGTACAGAACACACTTGAGCAGTTTTTCGCCATTCTCGGTTTGTAAACATACTGGAACAGCTTGGCTAGGGGAGCGGGATGTTCTGGAGTTCAAGTCTTCAGGACTATTGCCAGCATGTTATCAGGGCCCATAGCCGTTGCAATATCCAGTGCCTTCAACCGTTTCTTGATATCACTTAATCGAATTTGCTGAAGAATGCTATCTGTAATGATGGGCACCACCGGAGGATCATCCACTCAAAACTTCTGACTGAAGATTTCTGCCACAGCTTCAGCCTTATATTTTGCACTCATGTTCTGGGCTCTTCCATCATTGAGGTTGGGGATATTTGTGGAGACTCCTACTCCGGTGGGTTGTTTAATCATCCGCCACCATTTACGATTGGATTAGCAGGACCGCAGAGCTTAATTCTGATGCATTGGTTGTGGCATCGATAAGCTCTGTCAGTCCCTTTCTGTTTATGCTATCTGGCACACAAGTATTTCTGTTTGGAAGCTTCAACGATGAACATTTTATCTTTATATATTTTTGGTTCTGACAAGCTCCTGGCATGCTCTCCTGCATTCTCCATTGAACCAGGGTTAATCGTCTCGTTCGATGGTCACGGTTGAGTGGAGGACATGCTGGGCAGTGACGTTTCAGATTGTGCTGGAATATAGTTCTGCTGCTATTGATGGTCCACAGTGTCTTGTGGACGCTCAGTCTTGAGTTGCTAGATCTGCTAAACGTCTGTGCCATTTAGCACGGTGACAGTGCCACACAACATAACAAAGTTTATGGAGACAGCAGACTTCGTCTCTACAAGGACAGTGTGGTGGTCACTTTTACCGATACTGTCATGGACAGATACATCTGCAGTTGGTAGATTGGTAAGGATGAGGTCAGGTATGTTTCTTACCCTCTTGTTCATTCCCTCACCACCTTCTGCAGACCCAATTAGGTAGCTATGTCCTTAGGAGACTACCAGCATGATCAGTCGTACTGCTGCCAAAACCACTCCTGACAGTCGACTTTGAAATCCCACAGCCAGAAAACACTTTGTGCCCTTGCCACAGTCTGTGCTTTCTCCAAGTGTTGTTTAACATGGAGGAGGACTGATTCAGCTGAGGAACGACGTTACGTTGTAATCAGTAAGAAACTCCTTTGCCCATGTTTAATTTCTGTTATTTCCGTAAGGTATGATTCCGTGAGTATGGCTATGTCAGGCTGTTGCTTGACTAGTCTGGAAGGCAGTTGTTCCAATGTTGGCACTAGACCTCAGATGTTAGTAACGAAGACTTTGCAGGTTCTATAGTGATGTTTCTAATGTTGACTTTTCCAGTGCACATTTCGATGCCAGGTGGTCCATCCCGTTTCATTTGTTTGAAACATTGTAGCGATTGGAACAACTGAATGACTCATTAGACCATTTCAGGGGGCGATTGGGAGTCACTGACATTGCTTTAGGTCTGGAGTTGCATGTCAGCCAGACCAGGTGAGGATGGAAGATTCCTTCATTGCAGGATATTGGTGAACCAGATAGATTTTTCTGACAATTGGCAATGATTTCATTCTCATCAGTAGATTCTTAATTCCAGGGATTTTTTTTACATTATTGAATTGAATTTTCAGCGTTTGCAGTGGTGGGATTCAACTTGGTTCCACAGATAAGGAACTGATATTTCTGGACTGATAATCTATTGGTAATACCATGAGACCTACTTGGAACCACATGTTGTACCCAGCCGCCATTTCTTGTGATACACCGTTTTTCATTCATTGCTTATGTTATTCTGGAATCTCATCCTTCATTAAATCCTGATTGAAACACACACTCATAGAACATAGAAAAATACAGCGCAGCACAGGCCCTTCGGCCCTCGATGTTGCGCCGACCGAAGACTACCTAACCTACACTAGCCCAATAACCTCCATATGCTTATCCAATGCCCGCTTAAATGACCATAAAGATGGAGAGTCCACCACTGCTACTGGCAGGGCATTCCATGAACTCACAACCCGCTGAGTAAAGAATCTACCCCTAACATCTGTCCTATACCTACAACCCCTTAATTTAAAGCTGTGTACCCTAGTAACAGCTGACTCCATTAGCGGAAAAAGGTTCTCACTGTCAACCCTATCTAAACCCCTAATCATCTTGTACACCTCTATCAAATCTCCCCTAAACCTTCTTTTCTCCAATGAGCACAGCCCCAAGTGCCTCAGCCTTTCCTCATACGATCTTCCTACCATGCCAGGCAACATCCTGGTAAACCTCCTCTGCACTCGTTCCAATGCCTCCACATCCTTCCTATAATATGGCGAACAAAACTGCACACAATGCTCCAAAATGAGGCCGCACCAGAGTCTTATACAATTACAACATGACCTCAGGACTCCGGAACTCAATTCGTCTACCAATAAAGCCCAGTACACCATATGCCTTCTTCACAGCACTATTTACCTGGGTGGCTACTTTCAGAGATCTGTGTACATGGACACCAAGATCCCTCTGCTCATCCACACTACCAAGTAGCCTACCATTAGCCCAGTAATCCATCTTCTTGTTACTCCTACCAAAGTGAATGACTTCACACTTAACTACATTGAACTCCATTTGCCACCTTTCTGCCCAGCTCTGCAACTTATCTATATCCCGCTGTAACCTGCCACATCCTTTTTCGCTGTCAACAACTCCACCGACTTTCGTGTCATCCGCAGACTTGCTCACCCAGCTTTCAAGCCCCTCCTCTAGGTCATTTATAAAAATGACAAACAGCAATGGTCCCAAAACAGATCCTTGTGGAACACCGCTAGTAACTGCACTCCAAGATGAACCTCTACCATCAACTACTACCCTCTGTCTCCTTCCAGCCAGCCAATTCCTAATCCAAACATCTAATGCACCCTCAATGCCATACCTCCGTAGCGTTTTGCAGTAGTCTACCATGGGTTACCTTATCGAACGCCTTGCTAAAATCCATATACACCACATCTACTGCTTTACCTTCGTCCACTTCCTTGGTCACCTTCTCAAAGAACTCAATAAGGTTTGTGAGGCACGACCTGCCCTTCACAAAACCATGCTGACTATCCTTGATCACATTATTCCTATCCAGATGTTCATAAATCCTATCCCTTACAATTCTCTCTAAAACTTTGCCCACAACAGAAGTGAGACTCACTGGCCTATAGTTACTAGGGCTATCCCTACTCCCCTTCTTGAACAAGGGGACCACATTTGCTATCCTCCAGTCTTCTGGCACTATTCCCGTAGACAACGACGGCATAAAAATCAAGGCCAATGGCTCCGCTATCTCCGCCCTAGCTTCCCAGAGGATCCTAGGATAAATGCCATCAGGCCCAGGGGACTTATCAATTTTCATCCTTTCCAGTATTCCCCAAACCTCTTCCCTACATACCTCAAGGCCATCCATTCTAATCACTTGTGACTCAATATTCACATCAACAACAGTGTCCTGTTCCTGAGTGAATACTGACGAAAAGTATTGATTTAGTGTTTCTCCAATCTCCTCCGCCTCCACGCACAACTTCCCACTACTATCCTTGACTGGACCGATACCTACCCTAGTCATCCTTTTATTCCTGACATACCTATAGAAAGCCTTTGGGTTTTCCCTAATCCTCCCAACTAAGGACTTTTCATGTCCCCCTCACGCTGCTCTTAGCTGTCTCTTTAGATCCTTCCTGGCTACCTTATAACGCTCAATCGCCCCAACTAAACCTTCACGCCTCATCTTTACATAGGCCGCCCTCTTCCCTTTCACAAGGGATTCCAATTCCTTATTAAACCATGGCTCCCTCACAAGACCCTTTCCTCCCTGCGTGACTGGTACATACTTATCAAGGACACCCATTAGCTGTTCCTTGAACAATCTCCACATATCATTTGTGTTCTTCCCTTGAAACCTATTTTTCCAATCCACGCATCCGAAGTCATGCCTCACTGCATCATAATTTCCCTGCCCCCAACTATAACTCTTGCCCTGCAGTGCACTTATCCCTCTCCATCACTCGAGTAAAAAACTCATGAACGTCTTCTCGACTGCTCGAATTTCATTCAGTCTGTTTTGTTTCAACAGACATTTCAAGGCTGCTGTACCCCAGAGACGAGCAGAAAAAGATAATGTGTGATTGTGCACTGTACCTGTCACCGGACCAGCATGTCAGTCCAGACAATATTCATTGTGGGTCAGAGAACCTCAATTATTATGGCATGGATGGAGGCTTTTTAGCCCATCGTGGAGTCACAAGCTTTCCAACTGCACAATTGGAGATAGAGAGAGTGTGTGAAGAGAGATTGTGTGAGAGAGAAATAAACAGAGAGAAAGCAAGTGATGGGAGATAAAGTGGAGTGACTGACTGAGTGCGAGAGGAAGAGGTGTTAGATGAGGGTGAAGTCAGATAGATCGGAAGACTGCATTACGATAGATAAATATGGACAGGCAGAAGTTAGAAGCTTTGTTTAGAAATTCCTCTGGACGGAAAGCCCTTTGTCTGGGCTCCATACACTGTGAGCACTATTCTGATACTGGCTGTCATCCCAAATTATTTATTTCCAACAATATCACAGAGCTGGGTTACTGACAGCTAAACAGAACCCGTTAGGCCAATAGATTGGTTCCATGGAGAAAGCACAGTTTTTAAATAGGCTATGCCAAAAGCAACAGGAAACGATAACCATCACCCGCCTCCACGACCCCCACTCCTGCCCACACCGATACTGTATGAGAGACTCGGCCAGAGAATCTCAATGAGGGGACTCACTGACAGAGGTGAAATCACGATCTTTGCTGTGGGCCAAATAATGATTGATAAAGTTTGAATACCACTTTCTTAGTTATGCAATTCACATTTCAATTTATATAGCTCAATATCAGGAGTGTATTTTGACAACCTTATCTCTTTGTACTTTGCATATATTGGTGTGTGCAGAAAATCATTTTGTTCCTGTATTTTATATTGCATAAACACATTTCATTAATATTGTCTCTGCTAATTCCTCATTGTCGATGTCTGCTTGAATCTGTTCTTCATATGAGTTATAAATAGTAACATTCCAATTCTGGTAAATGGGGAACATCACTGTCCCTCCACCCAGTCTAATCAGCAATGTCCCCCAGCCCTCTCCGTCTTCTGTCTTTTTCCCAATATCATAATCACAATGTAATCGAAGTCCATTAAATGACACTTCTTGACAGTTCCTTAACATCGATAACATCAACAGTATGACCCATACCTGCCCTCTCTGATCCTGGAATAACAATCTGAACTGTGTTTGTCATGTGCAATTCTCTGTTAACGTATCCGTGCGTTTGTTTTTTGTAACCCACGTTTTTTTTACAGATTTTGCTATCACATCATGGATGATAGTTGTTTTCTCAATATTTTACAGATATTGCAATGACTGATCAGTAGTTATGGGATTCATTTCTGTACTTATAAACAGAGAAGCATGTCTATGTTCCGTTAAACATCTGGCATTACTTCCATATCCAAGGCTGACTGAATGATTACACACAATCAATCTGCCATCTTCAACATTGCTTCCTTCAGTCACACTCGCATATCACACCCAGAATGCACAAATGTTCAACGTTATTTTGAATTTTAATAAAGTAGCATTGAATTCAAAGGGGTTAACTGGAGCTATTTGTTCAGCGATTGTAATTATGTCAGTCTCCATGGATCGTATGCGTCCCTATTCTATCAATGAGGGAAGGCTTTCAGCGTTTTATCCCATAGTGTGAGCCGGAGCATGTCCAACAGCAATAAGAGGGATTGGCAGTTTCAGAGAGAAGGGTAGGAGTGATGGAAAACTGGGAACATTAGACTGGAATGTTCCAACAATGGATAGGAGTTTATCCGATGGTCTTTACTGGCTTTCCCGGCCTTGGATATCATTAGCATCGCGGATTGAAGATGGACTGATGGTTATTCAAGCTGGTTACTATCCTATCCTTGCTCCAATTGGTGTTCCTGGTAAGTCACTCTGTCTGTTTAGTGAAACGGCCTGAACGGATTCGATGCTCATGATATGCAGGTTTTGAAAAGGTGCAATCCAACGTTTTCAGCTCCAATCAAAGATTCCAATCCTTAAGAATTATAACTAGCAATTTATTATTTACAAATTACTCACCAATACGCGAGGGTAAAACACACTGTTCTCAACTTCTTTGATTCGTTTTCTCTTGCAAAGTGTACATTTTCATATCTTCCCCACAAACCAATCCTGTCCAGTTACCACCATTAAGACGCCCCAGTCTCCTCCTCAGCCTCAGTTCAATTCCTGAATTAAACACCGTTTGTTCCTTTGTTAATTCCAGATACATCTGTTTCAATTCCCATCTTACCACGTGTCCATTGCAAAATAATTGCACTTGAGATGTTTAACTTGTTCTCTGCACAAAATCTTAAAGATGGGCAGACAGTGTATAGTGGGTCACGTAATTGGCTAGTATTCTAGCACCACAGAATGATAATCTGTTGATATCGACTTGCCTTATGCCCATTAGAGAAGGCAGTGAGTCATCCTTTTCTGGTCAAGTCTCTGTTTAACTGCAAACCACGGCAATTTGTTTTACTATTTATTGTCCTGTGGAACAGCTGACACAGCCACTCAGTTCAAGATCGGCATAACATGTTGGCCTGACCATGGCTACACACATCCCGTGAGGGCAGAACAAAAGGAACGGAAAGGAAAGGAAAGGTATTCCAACGGCTCATTTCCATTCAGGTAGGTAGCCATTCACTGTTTTAGATGTACTCTTTTTGATTGTCCATCACTAAGGGCCCCTCTAGTGCTGGCTTTATAGATGCTGACTTTCAGATATAAGGATGTTTTTTAAATTCTACGTTAGTGGCAGTGCGTTGTAAATGAATGGTTTCCTGTGTCACATGATAGAAATGGAGCCAGCTAAGTGAGGGAAAGGAATTATTATGATCAAACCTGAGAGTGTTGTTGAGGCAGTATCTGTGGTATTGTGGACAGATTTTCTTTCCCTTATATGGATGATTTCCTTACCACAGAGAGAGTGAAGAGGAGTTTCACCAGATTAATCTCGGGGATAATGGCACCATGAGGAGTGAGTGAAGGTTGATCTGTAGCGCCATGAGAGCATTAGAGGTGATTGCATTGAACCCTGAGAGGGATGGACAATCACTCCTTATATTCGAAACAGACAATGGGAAGGTGATAAATTCCATGACTGCTATTTCACTCAGGATACATGATTCGGGATAGTTTAAGTGTCCTGAGTGGCACCCCAACACCTACTCCCAATTGAGAGAGACGGAGAGATCCAAGTTTTGAATAAAATCTCCCCACATTAATAGAGTGCAGTTGGTGTGTGATCCTGCACTGAATGTCATATTATCCACCACCCCGACAGCAGCCACAATCCCTTCATTCTAAAACAGTTAACTATTCCCAACAGCTTCTGACCTTCATGAAGAACATGAATCTATCTTCTCAGCGATGCAAGGTACTTCGTTGAGGTTTAGCCCAGAAGACTATAAGGCATTGGAGCATAAATTAGGACAGTTAGCCCATTGGGTCTGCTCCGTCATTCAATCATCTCTGATAGGTTTCTCAAACCCATTCTCCGACCTTCTCTCCATAACCCTTCATCCCATGGATAATTAAAAACTCCGTTTCAAATATGCTCAATGACCTACCTCCACAGACTTCTGTGCCAATAAATTTAAAAATTCAGCATTCTAAGGTTAAATAACTTTCTCCTTTTCACTGTTCAAAAAGGTGATCACTTTCATCTAAGGTTGTGCCCTCGGATCCTTCTCCAATGGAAACATCTTATCGGCATCCACACTCTCCAGGACATTCAGTATTCTGTCTATTTCAATTGCAATCACTCTCATCCTTTCAAACTTTATCAAGTATAGACCCAGAGTACTCAGACATTCCTCATGCAATAAGCTTTTAATTGCTATGACCATTCTCGTGAAAGTCTTCTGAACACGCAACAGGGCTAGCACACCTTTCCTGATATATGGAGCTCTAAAATGAGCACAATACTCCAAATGTGGTCTGACCAGAGCCGTATACAGTCAGTTCTTATATTCAATTCTTCTCGTAGTAAATGCTCCCAATCATAATTGCAATTACCCTCCTAACTACTGCCTCAACCTGCAAGCTGACCTTGAGAGAACACTGCACGAGGACTCCCACATCCCTTTGCACTTCAGATTTCTGAATTTTCTCACCATTTAGAAAATAGACTATGCCTCTATTCTTCGTGCCAAAGTGCATGACCTCATACTTTCCAACGTTGGAATGCACCTGATGATCTCTTTACCTGTCCAAATCCTTGTTCAGCCTCTCCGCTTCCTCAATACGACCTGTCCATCTGCCTATCTTTGTATCGTCTGCGAACCTAGCCAGAGTGTCCTCAATTCCCTCATCTAGATTGTTAATGTAACAAGTAAAAAGTTCTGATTCCAACACTGAGCATTCTGGATCACCACTTGTCACCGGCTGCCAGACAGGCAAGCTACTATCTATGCCACTACCTTGCCTCTAACACCATGGACCCTTATCATACTCAGTAATCTCCTGTGTGATACCTTGTCAAAGGCCTTTTTGCTTGGTCGAGCTGCTCATTTCCTCTTCAAAGAATTCCAATAGATTTGTCAGGCATTAACTTGCCTTGATGAAATCATGCCGACTTTGTCCTATTTTACCAAACACTTTCAAGTATTCAGAAATCTCATCCTTCACAATGGATTCCAGGATCCTACCCATGACAGAGGATAAACTATTCATGGTGGGGTGGTTTTGTCTTTTTCCTTACTCCCTTGTTAAAAAGGTTTAGAAGGTTTCCAGTGCTCTGGGATCGTTCCTTACTCTTGTGATTCCTGAAAGATCATGATTGCCTCCACTCCCCCTTCAGCTATCTCCCTTATAATGCTGGGATGTAGTCCATCTGGTCAAGGTTATTTACCCACCTTCGGGCCATTACATCTTTTACTAGCATGTTCTCAATGGTGGGGGCCATCATACTCAGCTCTGGCCCCTCGATCTCTTGAATGTCTAAGGTATTACTCGTGCCTTCCACCATGAAAGCTGATGCAAAGTAATTATTCAGTTCCTTTGCCATTTTCTCGTTCTCCACAACCATCTCTCCAGTATCATTTTCCAGCAGTCCAATGTTCACTTCTGCCACTCTTTTATACTTTACATATCGAAAGAAACTGTTAAAGTCGTCCTTTATATTACTGGCTAGCTTACCCCCATATTTAATAATCTCCCTCCTTATTTTATTTTGTTTGTCCTCTGTTTTGTCTTTGTAAGCTTTCCAATCCTCAGGTTTCCCACTGCACTTTGCCACATTATATCAGTTCTCTTTTGCTTTTATATTATACCTGACTTCCCTAATCAGCTATGGTTGTCCCATCCTCTCTATACAAGCCTCTTTTTCCTGAGGATAAATCTCTGCTGTATCTTCAATTACCCCAAAAATCTTTTGCCATTGCTGTTGTACTGTCTTTCCTGCTGTGCCCTTCTCCCAGTCAATTCTACCCAGCTCCTTACTCATGTCTGTGCAATGGCCTTCATTCAGCAGTGGTACCGTTACTTCTGATTCTAACTTTTCTACCTGAAATTGCAGAGTAAATTCAATCATATTATGATCACTGTCACTTGCAGCTCCCCTCATCTAGTCTGCCTGCAAAAGCTGCTCCAAAGGCCATCTCCTAGTCATTCTACAAATTCCTTTTCCTGCCAACCACTATTAATCTGAATTTCCAGTCCATCTGTATAACAAAATCCCACATGATCACTATAACTTTGCCTTTCCTGCACATCTTTCTAGCTCCTGGTGTATCTTACACCCCAGCTCCCTGTATACAACTCCAATTGCATTTTTCCACCTTTTTGATTCCTCAGTTCTACCGACACAGATTCTACACCATCTGACCTTATTTCATTTCTTTTCATTGATTATTGATTCAATTGCATTCTAAATACTGAGACAACTCTATCGCTCTGCCCATCTGCTATCTTTTCGACAGGATGAATATCCTTGAATATTCAGCTCCCAATCCTGATGCTCTTGCTGTGATGTCACTGTAATGCCCACTATGTCGTCCCTGCCAATTTATGGATGAGTCACAAACTCATTTATCATATTCCTTATACTGCATGTATTCTGATATAGTAGTTCTATCCTGTATTACCCGTCGCTCTTCTCATTGTCATTTCTTTGTCTAGCCGTTGGTACCTACACGGAACCTGACCACTGGATCATTCTCCTCCCGCTCCAAGTTCTGCAACCCAGATGATATATCCCAAACCCGAGCACCATGGAGGCAACACAACCTTCAGAACTCTTAATCCCGATCACGGAGAACAGTATCAATGCTTTTAACTATACTATCCCCAATGATCCAGCATGGTGACACAGCAATGCTGCCTCACAGTGCTAGGGACTTGGGTTCATTTGCAATCTCTGGACCTTGTCTGTGTGGACTTTGTACATTTTTCCCGTGTCTGCATTGGGAGCATTAACTCTTTTCTCTCTCCACAGTGCGTCTCTGTGTTTGGTTCAGATGTCTATCATCTACAGTATTTTTGCTTGTGTTCGTTGGAAAAGTGTAGCAAATATGACAGGTTTTTTGTAAAAGCAGCTGTGGTTCGCGGGTTCCTCTGGGTGTTTAGGAATCTTGCCCGGCCACTTGTCTGTTTGAAGTGTCCCTGGATGTCCATTCCACCTCTCTCAGTTCCCTCGGTCCATCGGCACTACTTGCAGCATTTCATTATGCCACCCCTGGGACTCCCCACAACCCATTGTCTGGCACTAGATACTCACTCCGCAGAACTGTGCACACAATGACACTGGGAACTTTCTGACCCGCTGGGGATGCTGGGTAAAGACCCTACCATTGAAAGGAACAGAATAACTCGAATCCAATTGAATAGCAAAGCTGATTAAACAGGCTGAATTGCATCCATCTGCTCTGACATTTTCTAATCTTCTGTTTATTCTCGTCCATCTGCAAATAGATAGTGCATATGTATGCCTTGTCAAACAGGTTTGGTGGCGGGAATAGATATCAGAACCGGTGGTCATTGGACTGATTCAGTGGTCTCCGTTTCCTGACGTCACTCTTAAGTTTTTATTATCAAGTCTATTCAGTTTAAAGAAAAGGCCTTGCTGGAGTTGTGCTGAAAGGATATTTGAATGTTGGAGACATTAGAATATGTCACGTGCGAGTGAGGTGTGGAATCGTAAGGTAGCACAGTTAAATACTCGATCAAAGAACTGGTCGGAGAGGCAGCACTTCCGATATGTGGATCATTGGGATTCGCGAGTTGGTAGGATATACACAAAAAAGGATGGTATGAAACTGAACTGGCAACAAGTTACGATTTGTAGCTTATTGGGATTCACGGGTCAGTCGGATACACACAAGAAGGACGGGGTGCACAGGAACTGATAACAATCTCTGATCAGTGGATCTTTGGGATTCCCGGGTTGATAGGATATAACCAAGATGGACGGGATGGCTTTGAACTGGCAGCAATCTCCTGGCAGGCAGGTTTGCTATTGTCCTTTACCAGGGTTTAAACTAGTGTGTGGCGGCGGTGGGGGAGGGATGTATGGAACCACAGCAATAGGTCCACAGGTACAGTGACTGAGGAGGATTAAATCCTGTACAGTGAAGACCAACAAAAAAAAAGAGGGTACTGAACACAGTGACCAGGCAGTCTGAAGTGTGCTGATTTTAATGTGAGGAATCTGTTTGAACAGATATATTGATGTCGCTGCATGTCAGAAAATATGAAGAGATAATGGTTAATTGTCCACTATGTCCTTCACTGGACCAGCTTGTCTCTCAAGGCACCAAAACTTGTTACTGTGAGTCAGAGAACTTCAGACTTAATGCAACACAGAAGGAGGCCATTCAGCCCACCATGCGTCCATGAGCTCTCCAACTTGACAACTTGAAAATAGAGGGAATGATCGGAGCTAGACTGAGAGGGAGAGAAATAAACAGAGGGAAAACAGTGAAGTGAGATAAAAAGAGTGAAAAATAAGGAGTGACAGAGTGAGTGAGAGCAAGGGGTGTCAGACGAATGTGAAGGTAGATCAGGAGATAGCGTGAGGAGAAATACACAGAAATATTTCTTCTAAACTCACGCAGACTGCAAGCCCTTTGTCTGGTGCCATACCCTGTGAGCACCATGCTGATACTGGCTGTCATCCCAGATCATTTATCGCCAATAACATCCCTGAGCTGAGTTGCTGACAGCTAAACATAATCCACTGGACCAATAGATTGGTTCCAGGTAGAAGGTGGTTAATTTAAATATTCTGGGCCAACAGGAACTTGTGGCCCCTCTAGACACTGCGTGAGAGGCAGGGTGGAACCTCAGTGAAGGGAATCACTGGCAGAGGGGAAATCAGGATCTCAGCTGTGGGTCAAATAATGATTGATAACGTTTGAACACCACGTCCATCGTTTTGTAATTCACATTACAATTTAGATTGCTCCACATAGTAAGAGTATTTTAACAATATTGTCTTTTTATAGTTTTCATACTTTGGGATGTACAGAAAAGCTTTTTTATCCTTATATTTTGTTTCGAATATACACATTTTATTACTGAGGAAGAAAGGACCTGCTCCGATGGGACAGTCGTCATCTGAACCGTGCTGGGACCAGAATCCGAGCGAATCCAAACCAGGACTGTACACAGAGCTTTAAACTGATTAGGACTGTGTGTGTGTGTGTGTGTGTGTGTGTGTGTGTGTGTGTGTGTGTGTGTGTGTGTGTGTGTGTGTGTGTGTGTGTGTGTGTGTGTGTGTGTGTGTGTGTGTGTGTGGTCGGGTGCAGTTATAGGGTTTAATTAGAAAAGCCGAATTAAAAGAGGAGGTAAGAGTACAGAACTCTGGAGAGGTTTTTCAAATCTCCAGCACAGACACAAAAAGGATAAAGCATCTTGAAATGTTTAACACATCGAACTTCAGGCTCACTGCACAAATGAATGACAATGAGAAGAGGGACGGTTAATGCTGGATTGAAGGGCTTACAACTGAATGCATGCTGTATGATGAATAAGGTAAATGAGCTTGTGGCACAGAATTAAATCGGCAGGTATGAAGCGATGGCCATCACAGAGATGTGGTTGCAAGGGGATCTGAATATTTAAGGATATTTATCCTATCGAAAAGATAGGCAGGTGGACAGAGGGAGTGGTTTTGCATTATTAGTAAGAAATGAGATTAAATCAATAGTAAGAAAGGAATAAGGTCAGATGGTGTAGAATCTGCGTGGGTAGAATTGATGAACCACAAAGGTAAGAGAATCACAGTTGAAGTCTTGTACAGGGCTCCAAAGAGTAGTCAGGAGCTGGGGCAGAAGATACACCAGGAGACAGAAAAAAATGTGAAGGAAAGGCAAAGTGCAGTAATCATGGGTGATTTCATTATGCGGGAAACTGGTAACAACAGATTGGTAGTGGTTCACAAGAAAAGGAATTTTAGGAATGTTTATGAGATGGCTTTTTGGAGCAACTTCTTTTGGAGTCCACTCGGGAACAGATGATACTGGATTTAATGACGCAGGATTCGTAATGGAGATTAGGCTAAAGGTAAACTTCAGAAGCAATGATCCGAACATTCTTGAATTTCTTCTGCAATTTGAGAGAGAGAAGATAGACTCAGAGGTAACAGTATTTCAGCTAAATAAAGGCAACTACAGAGACATAAGGGAGACGCTGGGTAGAATTGACTGGGGGAGAGGGGTCAAGTATGAAAGACAGGGGAACAGTAACGGCAGCAGATTCCAAGATTAATTCTGGAATCACAGCAGAGATTGTTGCTGAGGAATCCAGGCATGGTACAGGAAGGATGAGGCAGCCAGGGCTGACGACGGAAGTCAGGGATTTCATACAAGCAAAAGAACAAGCATATAATGTGGTGAGGGGCAGTGGGAAACTAGCGAAGTGGGAAACTTACAAAGACTAACAGAGGGCAAAAAAAGGACAGAGAAGATTAGATATGGAGGCAAGCTAACCAGTAATAGAAAGGAGACTGTAAGAGGATCTTTAGATATATAAAGTGCAAATGAGAGGCAAAAGTGAATATGAACCAATGAAAAATGATGCTGGAGAGACAGTCGTAGAAAACAAAGAAACGAATGAGAAACTTTGCATCAATGTTCATGGTGGAAGACACGAGTAATTTCCCAAAAATTCAAGTGAGTGAGAGGGCAGAGCTGGTATGGTGGTCATCACCAAGGAGAAAATGCTAGAAAACTGGATGGCCTGAATTTGGATAAATCACCTGAACCATATGGACTACACCCCAGCATTGCAAGGGAGATAGCGGAAGAGGTAGTGAAAGTGAAAGTGGTAATCTTTCAGGAATGACTAAAATCAGGAAAGGCTGGAAAATTGCTAACATGACACTCCATTTAATAAGGAAGTTAGGCAGAAGATGGAAAATTACAGACTGATTAGCCTAACCTTGTTTGTGGGTAACATACTGGAATCCATCATGAAGGATGGGTTTTCTGAATACTTGGAAGTATTTAGTAAAATAGTGCAAAGTCAGCATTGTTTCATCAATGGGAGGTCATGCCTGACAAACCTGCTGGACTACTTTGAGGGAGTAAAGAGCAGATGTGACCAAGGAGAACCAGTAGATGTTATCCACCTGCTTCTCTAAAATCTTTGATAAGGTGCCACGCAGGAGGCTATTGAGAAAGATTAGGGCCCCTGATGCTACAGGCAAGTTGCTAGCTTGGATAGATGCATGGCTGTCTGACAGAAAGCAGAGAGTGGGGATAAAAGTGTCCTTCTCAGGATGGCATCCAGTGATAAGTGGTATTCCTCAAGACTCAGTGTTGGGACCACAAAATTCGCTTTGTGCATTAATGGTCTACATGAAGGAACTGAGTGCATTCTGACTAAGTTTTCAAACAGTGCAAAGATGCAATAGAGGGATAGGTAGCATCGAAGAGATGGTTCGGCTGCAGGAGGGTGCAGGAGCACCCTCTAACAACCCTTCTGATGCTCGCCTTCCAGACCACAACCTCGGGATACAAAACATCATCTTCCGCCATTTCTGCCAACAACAGTCAGACAACACCACCAGAGATATACTTCCCTCCCCACCCCTATCAGCATTCTGCAGAGAACATTCCCATCACGACTCCCTCGTTTGGTTCATGCGTCCCCCCACCCCAACCCAACAAGCCACCTTCCACTACCGGCACCTTCCCTTGCCATTACAAGAGGTATGAAACCTGTGCGAACAACTTCCTCCTCACCTCCATCCAAAGGATCCTTCCACATCAGGCAGGAATATCCTGTGCATCCAAACACGTCATCTACTCTGTCCATTGCTCCTGGTCTCCTCTACACTGGGGAGACAGGACGTCAACTTGCAGAAAGGTTCAGGGAACACTCTGCGTCACACACCCAACAACCCCACTTCCCTATGGCGGAATACTTCACCTCCCCCTATCACTCTTCAAAGGACATGCAAGTTCTTGGCTTCCTCCAATGCCACAATCTAGCCACGATTCGTCTGGAGGAAGAGCACGTTGTCTTCCACCATGGAACCCTTTAACCACGTGGTATCCAGTGCAATGTCACCAGTTTCCTCATCTCCCCTCCCTCGACCTTATCCCAGATCTAACCCTCCAACTGAGCACCGCCTGTTGAACTGCCCTACCCGTCTATCTCCCTTCCCATCTATCCACTCCATGTTCCAATCTCACCACTCACCTTCATTTAGCCATCGCCTTCCAATCTACCTTTCTCCCACCCACTCCCATTCATTTCTCAACCCTTGTCCACCCACCCACTTCATTCCCGATAAAGGCTTTATGACTGAAACGTCTAATGTCATGTTCCTCAGAGTCTGCCGGACTGGCTGTGCTGTTCTAGCACCACACGTTTTGACTCTGATCTCCAGCATCTGCGATCCTCACTTTCTTCTGCTGAAGGAAATGCACAGGTTAAGGAAGTGAGCAAAAAAGTGGAAGGTGGGGTATAACGTGGGTAAGTGTGAGGTCATGCAGTTTGCCAGGAAAAATGAAGGCATGGACTATTTTCTAAATAGCGAGCAAGTTCAGAAGACTCTGGGGGAGGGGGGGCGTTGCCAGTCCAAGGATCTTGAAAGGTAAACCTGCAGTTTGTCAGCAGTTGGGAAGGCAAATAAAATGATTCCTTTTATTTCAAGAGGGATTGAATATAAATGCAGGGATGAAGAATATAACTGAGGCTCTACAAGATTTTGGCCAGGCTACAGTTGGATTATTGTGCACAGTTTGGGGTCCCATATCTCAGGAAAGTTGTACTGGCCCTGGAGCATGTTCCGATTAGATTCGCGAAAGTGGCATCAGGAATGAAAAGCTTAACATATGATGAACATCTGAGGGCTCTGGTTCTATATTTGATTGAGTTAAAAAGAATGTCAGGAGGTCTAATTGAAATTTACAGAATATTGAATGACCTGAGAGGGTGGATTTTGGGAAGATATTTCCAATGGAGGGGAGACTGGGACCCAGGGAACAGAGTAAAGAGAAAACCTTTCAAACACAGATTAAGACGAACCCCTTCAGCCAGAGAGTGGTGAATCTATGGAATTCACTGCTACAGAAGGCTGTCGAGGCCAGGTAATTGAGTATATTTAAGTGTAAGACAGATAGGTTCTTGATTGTAAAGGGGATGAAGGGTTACAGATAGAAATCGGAAGAATGGGATTCAGAAGCTTAAGAGCCATCATTGAATGGCGTAGCAGGCTCAATAGGCTGAATGGCCAGATTTCTGCTCCAATGTCTTCTGGTCGTATGGTTAATATTGGCTCTCCTCATTCCTCGTTGGAGATGTATCCTGGAATTTGATTTTCTTATGACTTCTAAAGAGTAAAATCCCAATACTGATGACTGGGAAATATCATGTTCCCTCCCTCCAGTCTCTGCAGCCATGTCCCCAATATCATAATCACACTGAAATTGAAAACCAGTGCATGGTACTTAATGACATCGACGACATTAACAGCATGACACTCACCTGCCCTCTCTGATCCTTGGCTAACCATCTGAATTGTGTGTCACATAATATTCTCTATTAACATATCCATGCCATTTGCCTGTTATAACTCATGTTGGCGTAGGCACATTTGCCTGTCAGATTATTGACTAGAAAAGTTCTCTCCATATTTTACTGACATTATAATCACTGATCAGTAGTTACAGACTGTATGTTTCCATTTATAAATGGAGAAACGTGCTTATATTCTGACAATCCTTTGACATTACTCCCATATCCAAGGCAGATTGAATGATTACACACAATCAATCTACCATCTCCAATATTCCTTCCCTCAACCACCCCCACATATCCCAAGCTAAATGAGTAAATTTTAAACGTTCCTTTGAATTTTAATAAAATCGATATTGAACTCAAAGGGGTTAAATGGAGCTATTTGTTCTGTGACTGTGATTAATGTAAATCTCCATGGATCCTAATTATCCCAGTGGAGAATTTCCATCGTTGAAAGATAAATGGGCTCTGTTCAATGTGCTATCCCATAGTGTGAGTAGGAGCATCACTTACAGCACTAACAGGGATCAGCAGCTCGAGAGAGAGGGGGGAGGAGAGATCATAATCTGAGAACATTAGACAGGAACGTTACAATAATAGTTCATAATCTGAGGACCATGGACAAGAATGTTCCAACAATGGATCCGAATCTGAGAACATTAGACTGGAATGTTCAAACAATGGACAGGAGTTTATCCTCGGGTCTTTACTGGCTTTCTCAGCCTTGGGTATCATTAGCAGGGCGGATCCAGGATATCCTTTGGATTATTCAAGGTGGTTATTATCCCATCCTCGCGATAGTTGGTGCTCCTGGTAAGTCATTATATTTGTCTACTAAACAGAGTGAACTGAATTTCGGCTCATGGTATGTACATTTTGGAAAATGCAAATCAATATCTTCAGTTCCAAACAAACATTCATTTCCTTATATATTGTAACTATCAAATTACAATTTATAAATTACTCACTGATATGCGAGAAGGAACCAAACTCTTCTCAAACTCCATTATCCATTTTGTCCTTCACAGATTTCCATCTCCATGTCCTCCCCACTCACTAATCCTGTCCAATACCACCATCATCATATCCCAGTCTCGTCCTCAGTCTCAGTGCAATATCTGAATAAACAATTTCTGCCTTTGTTCAATCCGAATGCAACAGTTTCACGTTCCTAGTAATCACATGTCCGTCACTATTTAATTGCTATTGAGAATGTTTAACTTGTTCTCTGCACAAAAGGGAAGACAGTTTATGGTGGTCAAGTCATTGACTCATAATCTAGAGCCACAGAATAATGGTCTGTTGATATCTCATGAAGGAAGTTGGGGAGTTAAAAGGAACCATTATCATTTGTTATTAAGACCAATCTGCTTGCCTCAAGACCTTTAGGGAAGTCAATGTGTCATTATTCCCTCCTCAGGTTTCTGTGTGACTTCTGTGATGAACACGTGGGTGTACTGTACATTTTAGAAAATTAAAAGCCAAAAATAACGACCTGACAGCACGAAGAGTTCTGAAAAATAGATATAATGTAACATTTCATCGAACAACCCGATTAGCTTATTGTCTCAAAACAAATTCAACTGTAACAAATTTTAAATGATACCCCAAAATACCCACCTCCAACCAAGTTTTAATTTATTATATTGACAATCGTAACAGCCAATGATACATTCCAATAGTTTGGCGGTACAAGACCATGGAAAATTTGACAGTTGAGAGGAGAACTGCCAAGGTACCAGCATGCAAAGACTGCCTCAAAAATACCTTTATTGACTAGTAACTGGTGAAGCAGAATCCCCAAGAAGAAAAGAAGACAGGAATATGGAGAAGAACCAAAAGCTTCTTGGTTTTGAGATAAACAGTTTTGTCTTGTAAATCTTAATTAGGAGTCTTATCGGACTAGTATTGTGGAGGTGGAAGGTAAATGACAAGTTAGAGGAAGAAATTGTAAATAGTCGTTCGTTTATTATTCTCTGTTATATTTAAGGAATGAAGTTCTTATATTTTACTTTAAATAGTTTTGGACTCTAGAATTATCACAGATTACTGTATGGGATAAATCTTTTCTCTGTTGCTGGTTTTAATTAAGCAGGAACATTTATCCTGTGTTGTAACACTACAAACCCATAGCTATGCGTTTTACTCTTTACGGTACTGTGGAACAGCTGGACCAGCCACTCAGTTCAAGATCTGCATACCATGCTGCCCTGACGAGGGCTTCATACATCCTGTGAGAGAACAATGAAGGTAAAGGTTGCTCCCTTCCTCTGCCTGTTTCTGTATTGGGACATCTCATTTGCATTCAGGTACATGATCATGCCCTATTTTAGGTGTATTCAATCTCATTGAAATTGTCTCCGAGAATGATGCACATCTCCATAGGTGTCACTGGTGCTGGCTTTATTGATGCTGACGTGCAGATGTAAGGGACTTACAAATTCCATGTCAGTCGTAGTGCATAGAGAAGGAATGGCTTTTTGTGGCACAGGAAAGAAATGGCGATGTGTAAATGAGAGAAAAGATGTTTTTTTGACAATCCCTGAGAGTGTTGTTGCGGCAGTATTTGGTGTACTGTGGATAGACTTTATCTCAAGTTTCACCAGACTAATCCCTGGGATGATGTCACCATGAGCAGTGAGCGAAGCTCAGTGAGAGAATAAGAGGTGATTGCATTGAAATGTAAGGGGGAGGGACAATCACTCATGATATTCTAAACAGACATTGATACGGTGATAAGTTTCATGGCTTTTTTCACACTCAGATTGCATGATTCTCGATAGTTTAAGAGCCTCTGAGAACGTTCCACCCAACCACCTCCCTCCGTATTTCAACTGAGACAGAGAGAGAAAGAGAGGGGGAGAGAGAGAGAGAGAGAGAGAGAGAGAGAGAGAGAGAGAGAGAGAGAGAGAGAGAGAGTGAGATAGATAGATAGATAGATAGATAGATAGATAGATAGATAGATAGATAGATAGAGAGAGGTTCAGGATTTTGAATAAACTCTCCCAACATTTATACAGTTCAATTGGTGCATGATCCTGCCATGAACGTCATGTTATCCACAATCCCGACAGCAGCAACAATGCCTTCATTTAAAAAGTGTTAACTCTTTCCAGCGTTATAGAGAGAAGTAAAGTCTTTTTACACCACAGGAAAGAAAGATTGATGTCTAAGAGGAAAAAGAGTTATTCTGACCATCGCTGAGAGTGTTGTTGAGGCAGTATTTGGGATATTGTGGACAGACTTTCTCTCCTTTATAAGGAATGATCGCCTTGCCACAGAGAGTGTGCAATGGAGTTTCACCAGGCTAATCCCTGGGATTATGGTCCCATGAGAAGACAGTGAAGATTAATCTCTGGCGTTGTGAGAGAATGAAAGGCGATTGCATTGAAACTTGAGGATGAGGGACAGCCACTCACGATGTTCTAAATAGACACTGATACGGTGAAAAATTCCATGACTTCTTTTTTAATCGGGTTGCATGATTGTCGATAGTTTAAGAGCCTCTGAGAATATTCCCCTCACTCCACACCCAATTCCCATGTCGCCTGAGAGAAACAGAGGGCCAGTGTTTGAATAAACTCTCTCCACATTACTACAGTGCATTTGGTGTAAGGTCCTGCACTGAAAGTCTCGTTATCCGCAATCCCTACAGCAGCCACAATACCTTCATGCTAAAACAGTTAACTCTTCCCACCAGATTCTGACCTCCATGGAGAACATGGGTGTGTCTTCTCGGAGATGGAAAATGCCTCCTTGAGACTTGGCACAAATCATTTGGCTTCCCTCATCATTGCCAGCAAACTATGTTAAAGCAGCACACGTTCTTCAAACAATGGAATCATGATTAACATCATGGAGCCCTCTATCAGTGCAGTCTCGGTTTTATTGGTTTGTCATGTTGGAATATCAGTGACCCCCTCTTGTTCCTGTATAACTGTCTCGTGGGGATGAATAGCCTCCTCCTGGTCTCATGGAACAGATTTAAGGGTCTGATTGGGCTCTGCCTGTTCCGGTTCAACAGCTCGATGCACTGAACAGACCACGCTTCTTCCTGTGTAACAGGCAGGAGTATTGAATGTTCTGCCATTTTTCCTGTTCCTGAATGCTAGCTCATACCCGTGTGTAACCAGCTTGAGATGCTGAATGAGCTCCTTTTCTAACTGTGGAAATGTGCAGTGTCTGGCCGTGCTTTTACATAAATGTTACCGACACTTTATCATCACAAACCGGAATGCTGTCCGGGTCTTGCTGCACATGGACACAGAATGGTTCAGGAGCTGATGGGGGACGAAATGTTCTGAACATTCTGTGATCTTCATTCATCATACCTACTTCAGATCTTATGATGGGCAAATACATTGATGGAGCAGCTGAAGATGTTTATACTGAGGAGTCTCACCTGTGTCTCCTTTTCAGCATTTTCAGCACTGAGAGGATTAATGTCCACCAGCCCTATTGTGTTTCGAATGATCCAACCAGTGGGGAGTTTGCAACTGATTCCCATCAAGTTCGATTTTGTTCTGTCTCCTTGACATCTTGCTTTATCAAATCCTGTCTTGATATCAGGGCCAGTCACTTTACGCTCTGTTAAAATCTTCTTTACATGTCAATAGGCCTAGGTATATGTGTGGGGAGTGTTTCCTACTCTCACGGGGTAGTGACGGTTGGGACCAGACAGTTGGGGAAGCCAAATCACTGAAATGTTTGTTGGTTACGAGTGGGTGTCAATCGATTTTGACCCGACAGAGAGTCGAGGGCTCCAAAGAATTGGGCATGAAAGAGAAATTGTGTCCGAGTGCAGATCAGCCCTGACTTACTGAATGGACGGGTAGGTCTGAGGGGCTATGTAGCCTGGTTTTATTCCAGTATACCCCACAGTCCAGTCACTTTGTGGCCTCTTCCATTTCCTATGTTATTGACTTAAAGTAGCTGAATAGACTGATCCTGTTGCTGTGTAACTGGATACTGTTCTGTATGATCTGGTTACAGTTTTATAGGCCCAAAGAGTTTATTGGCCTCCTCCTGTAATTGTACATCAGTCTCCCGGGACTGTAAAGCCTCATTCTGTTCTGCTGTAACTGAAATCCATATTGACTAAATCTACCGCCCTTGGAGAAAGTGAGCACGGCAGACGCTGGAGATCAGAGTCGAAAAGTCACTGGATAAACACGGCAGGTCAGGCAGCATCAAAGGAACAGGAGAATCGATGATTTGGACATTCCTGATGAAGGGCTAATGCTGTTTCATGTCCCATTTTAGCCCGCTTGATTCTTTGTTTAATACTTATCCTACTCTTCTGATATTCCTCCAGGGCCCGTCCTGCTCTTAGCTGCCTATACCTAATGTATGCTTACCTTTTCCTCTTGGCTAGTCATATAATTTCTCCTGTCATTCATGGTTCATGAATCTTGCTCCTCCTATCCTTTGCCATCAATGGGACATGCCTATCCTGCACTATCTTTAACACATCTTTGAAAGCCTCCCACATCTCAAATATGGACATCCCTTCAAGTAGCTGTATCCAATCCACATTTCCGAGTTCCAGCCTAATATTGATATAATTGGTCTTGACCCAGTTTAGTACTCTTCCCTTAGGACCAGTTTCTACTTTATCTTCGACTATTCTATTACTTACAAAATTGTGGTCACTGTTCCCAAAGACATCATCCACCACAACTTCTACCACCCGTCCTGGCTCGTTCCCCAGTACCAGATACAATATGGCCCCTTCCGTCGTCGGACTATTGACACACTGCAGTAGAAAACTCGCTGGAATTCTTCCAAATTCTACCACATCCAGACGTTAAGTGTATCCCAGTCAATGATGTGAAAATTAAAATCTCCCATCACCACTCCCCTATTGCCTCTACATCTTTCCATAATCTGTTTAGATTTTTGCTCTTCTACCTCACGCTCACTGTTGGGAGGCCTTTAATACAGCCCCAACAATGTAACTGCGCCCTTCATATTTCTCAGCTCCACCCATAATGCCTCACTACCCAAGACCTCCATAGTGCGCTCCTTTAACATAGTTGTGAAATCATCCATCACCAGCAATGCAACTCCACCCACCCCACCCCTCTTGCTTCCCTCTCTGTCCTGTCTGAAGCGTTTATATCGTGAAACATTTCATTGTTAACCATCATGCCCTTCCTTCATGTCAGTCTCTGTGATTGCAATAATGTCATACTCCCAGGCACCAATCCAAGCCCTAAGTTCATCTGCCTTACACACTATACTCCTTGCATGAAAGTAGATGTATGTCATGCCACCAGATATTTGCACCCATCCGCTTTCTGCCTACCCTTCCCTTTATTAATGCCATCTTCATAATTCTTACAGTCTCCAGTCTCGACTGGTTCCCAGACCCCTGCAACATTAGTTTACAAACTCCCCAAAAGTAGGATCAAAAACACCCCCAAAGACGTTGGTTCCGGTCTGGTTCAGATGTAGACCGTCCATTTTGTAATAGTCCCACCTTCCCCAGAACCCGTCCCAATGTCCAACAAATTTGAATCCCTCTTTCCTACACCATTCCTCAAGCCACGTGTTCATCCTGCCTATTGTTTCACTTTTATACTGGCTAGTACGTGGCACTGGTAGTATTCCCGAGATCACTACCCTTTAAACTATCTCCTAGCTCAATGAATTCTTCTTTCAGGACCTCATCTCCTTTCCTACTTATAGCGTTGGTGCTTATATGCACCAAGACAACTCGCTGTTCGCCCTCCCCTTTTAGAATGCTCTGCAGCCAATTGGTGACATCGCTGACCCGAGCGCCTTGGATGGAACATACTATCTGGGAGTCCTGTTTTCGGCCACAGAGCATCCTATCTATTCCCCTGACAAGAGACTCCCCTATGACCATGGCCCTACGAGTCTTTTTCCCGCCCTTCTGAACAGCAGTACCCGACACGATGCCATGATCCTGGCAACTGCTGCCCTCCCCTGATGAGCCATCTTCCCCAACAGTATCCAAAACGGTACACCTGTTTTGGAGGGAGATGACCGTAATGGACACCTGCACTGCCTTCCTACTCTTTTTATGGCTTTGTTCACGCATTCACTGTCTCCCTCAGCAATCCTAACCTGCAGTGTGACCAGTTCACTAAACGTGCTTTCCACTACCTCCTCAGTATCGCTCCAGGGCCGTCATGCGGTCCAACGAGAGCTGCAGCTGGACACATGTCTTGCAGGTGAAAGAGTCAGGAATGTCAGACGAATTCCTAAGCTCCCACTTCAAGCAAGAGGCACCTGCCACGGTCTGAGGTCCACTGCTATTGGAAGCATTGCTTTATATTAACTAACTAAACCCAAACAATGCTCTTAAATATATGAAAAAGAAAGATAAAGAAAAAAACTAAAAGCCTTACCTTACTGAGTCTTCTCCTTCCAGTTAGAGTAGGGGGGTGGGAGGGTGATGCTACATGTGCAGTATCTCGGGTTTAGCCACTGCCCAAATACAAATTAAGCCCTTACCTTGCCGGCAGCCCTCGCCTCACTCCTCCTTCTCTCCTCACCGCTCGGTCTCAGTGTTCAGACATGTGTTTTTTCTCATCCTTTAATTCGAAAAGCAGAGGGGTTACTAACTCCACAAGAAGAATCTTCCATTCCATCTGTGAGACCAAATTAAGAATAAATATTGGTGGTTTTTGATTCGTAAAGCTTTATTACATGGAAATATGCATGGGTAATTTGAATGTATCCTGCGCCCCGCACATTACCTCAAATTTTTAACAGATGCCCTTGCCGGGTGGCTGGCCCTTCGGGCACATCATACAGAAATAGGGAAGACTGTAACCTACTTATTAACCCGCAGTGGACAGGATGCCTCGGGGTCTTGCCGGTACATCCCCGCAATCCAGGCAGTTGGTGTACCTGAACAGGGAGCTGGAATGGTGAGTGTGTGGAGTTGTCCCCACCCTGAGGAGAGGGACTTCATCTTTGTGCTCTCAACCACGTAATTACTTTTCGAGGATTAGCATTTTTTTGCCCTGTTGACCTTTTTGAATTCTGTGCTGTCCTGCAGAATTTGGAAGATAGTCATTTCTGATCATGCAGCAGTGTACATGGAGGTAAAGGTCGGTGGCGATGGGACACGCTCACGGCATGGGCACATGTCTCCTTTCTTCCTGAAGGATAGCAAGTTTATTGAATATTTTTCGGGGGAATTTAATTTTTTTGGGGACACTAATTTGGGTACGGCCAGTAATACGTCGGCGGTCTTGGAGACTGCCAAGGCCTATGCGAGGAGTTTGATTATTTCTTACTCGGAGATCCAGAAGTGGCAGAAGGCAGAGCAGTTGCATATGTTCGAGGCTTGCCTGAAGGCAGCTGAAACAGCATACCTTGCCAGACCGTCTGTAACCAAGTTGCAGCAGATTACAGCCCTCGGAGCTAGTTTGAATGCTGGGCTCACCCAGACAGCAAAGAGGGAAATCTCCCTTGTGAAACAGAGGTTATTGGAGTATGGTGATAAACGGGGTAGATATCTAACATACCTGGCCTGAAAGAAGAATGCCCCCTAATCTATCACATCCATTAGGGAGAGTGTTGTGACTCTTACTTGCAATGCCAAAAAGTACTTTCGAATGTAACCAATTAATTTGAATCATGCCCAGGATACCAGAAACCACTGGAAGATAAACTGTATTGTTTTAACATCTGGAAACCAATCAAACAATGAGAATTGAATATGTCATGGGGAGGATATAAACCTGGTATTTTGAAAATTAACTGGAAAGCCAACTGGACAGCTAACATTTTGGTCTCAAATTAGAAAAAAAAATCTTTCCAATATACTTGATTTACTTAAAAAAAAACAGAAAGAAGGTGACCCAGGGAGATCAGCAGCTGGAAGACAACAGGACAACAGAGACTGTGCGATGTTGAGACTACGTTAATATAATGTTCAATAAGTGGGTTAATGGAACAGCATATTTTTGGAGTTGTAGTCAGTCCGTAAGTAGTTGAGAAAAGGTTGTCTTGTACATGTGAATAGTTGTTGTTTGATGCTCACTATTCGTGTTCATAAAATATGTTATTTTTCTTTGAATGGTGGAATTTGGGAGTTCTCTGTCACTCATGTTTTAACAGATTACGAGGCGAGGTGAGTTTTTTGATGCTTGGTTTTTATTAACAGAGGGGTTCGACATCGATGTCATAACAATTTAAGAGCTTGTCATTCAGGATTGGGACATATGTGAACAGATTAGGGGTACAAAAGGTCTCAGCAGATTCCAACACGAGGCAACTATTGTCAAAGATCTTTAAATAAAACTTAGGTCGGAAAATATGTTTAGTTTTGGTTACATGTGGATGATTAAATGAACATAGAACATAGAACATTACTAAAGAGGTTCGGGGGCTTGAAAATGATTCCAAATTTGCCAAGAAAGTTTAGAAAGACAGAGAAAGGGCGGATATTCAAAATTAGCAAATAGGTTAGAACTGGGTTTAACCAGGAACAAAGGAAAGCTGAAATTGCAATGGAGTTGTTCAAGCACTTTTGTGTACGGGAGAAACTGACAGTAAGTGCATTAGAGTTAGAAAAAAAAGATTGCAAACTGGAGTTAGAAGATTAAAGATTGAGACAAAAAGACAGAGCTAGGAAAGGGAAAGCGAGGTAGAAGGAAACAGAAAGAGAGAATTTGAACTTGAGAAGTTGCGAATTAGTCAGCAAAGTCCAGTTAACTGGGTAGAGGTTAAAATAGAACGTAGGGCTATAATTAAATATGTGAAAACATTGCCATATTTTGATGAGAAAAATGTGGCTGCCTTTGTTATTTCATTTGAAAACTTGGATAGACAGATAGAGTGGTCAGAGAACTTGTGGATAATGCTAATTCAGACTCAGCTGGTCGGCCGAGCTAGTGATGTACGTGCAGCGCTGTCAGATGAGGGGTCAAGAAGTTATGCAGATATCAAACAGGCCAATTTGATTGGTTATGAATTGGTACCAGTAGTATATAGAGCACGATTCAGAAATGATGGAACCAGGTCAGAATTATATTGAGTTTGAAAGAGTTAGACATAGCCAGTTTGATAGATGAGCATGGGCCTTAAAAATGGACAAGACAGATCATTTTGCTGGAGGAATTTGAAAACTCACTTCCAGAGATGATCAGAGTTCATGCGAATGAACAGCAAGTTCGAGAAGTGAGAAGCGCGGCAGAGATGGCAGGTCAAAGAGGCTAAGCCAGTGGCATTGGTGGAAGTAGTAAAGGAACCCCAGGAAAAGTTGAAGCGCTGCAGGAGAGTGCTCAGCTTAGGCAGGGGACGGGTATGGAGTTTGTACCTGTTCTCTACAAAGAATTCACCTCTGTGGGGAAAGTTTACTCAGGAAGAACAGGGGGAAAAGGATAACAAGGTATAATTTTGTGAGATACGAGTTCTGCTCAGTCTCTATTATTCAAAAATAGACTGTGGCACTGGAAAAGCACAACAGGTCAGGCAGTGTCTGAACATCGATATATCAGGCACAAGCCCTTCATATGGAAAGTGGCGGTGAGGGGGTGTGAAAGGGGGGGTAAAAGATAAGTAGGAGGGTAGAAGTGGGGCTGAGGGGAAGGTCAGTGAGAAGGCAATAGGGAAATGAAGTGTGAATGATTGTGATAAGTCAGAGAGGAGGGTGGAGTGGACATGTGGGAAGGAAGGTGGACTGTCAGGAAAGTAGAAGAAGGCGATGCTGAGTTGAAAGTTTGGGTCTGGGATGAGATTGGGAGACGGGAGAATTGGAAATTAGTGAAGTCGACATTGATGCCGTCTGATTGGAGGGTCCCAGCTGTCCTACTACCATCCACTTCACCCAGTCAGATGACCTCTCACCATCGCCCCCCACCTGCATCTACCTATTGCCTTCCAAGTTACCTTCTGCCCAGCTCCTCCCCCACCCACCTACGTATCTCTCAGAACTCTTTACCCCCATCCCCCAGTTGCCTTATGAAGGGGTTATGCCTGAAACGTCGATTCTCCTGCTCCTGGGGTGCTGCCTGACCTGCTGTGCTTTTCTAGCGCCACATCTTTCAACTGTGATCTCCAGTATCTGTAATCCTCACATTCTCTCAGCCTTTCAAAGTAAGTGATGAAAGTATTGTACTGTCTCTGACATGTTACCTGAGAGAGTGATAATTTGTGGAATGGGAACAGAAATTTAGTGTTCCCCTGTGTAAGACCGGGTTGGAGATCCAATTCAAGATTGGGGACTTAACAGTGGGAGTGGGTGACAGACCGTCAGTTTCAGAAATACCGTTTTATTCTTGAGAACAATTTAGCAGGATCCAAGGTGTGAGTGACACATTTTGTGGTGGAGAAGTCAAAGGAAGACCAGGGAATTGAGGAGTTAAAAGGCAAATATCCATGAAATTTTCCAGACTGTGTAATAACAAGATCTTACTGTCATAGGTTACAGCAAGAAGCAAAATGTAAAGAGAAAGACAAAGGAGTGGAAGTTTCATTAGCTGACCCGTTGTGTCATGTAATAATGCAGGAAAAACCTGATCAGGCAGAGGGTCAGGCAGAGGTGTTTAGTCCTGAAAGGCTAATGGCCTTACAACAGAAATTTACATAAATTGATGTATAGTCAGAAAAGGAATCAGAATATATTGTCGAGCGTTAGCAACTTAAAGATAGAGTCCTAAATGAACATGCAAACCACAACAGGTTATTGCACAGGAGAAATGGGCCAAAGTTGACCAGATTGTGTTGGCGATCGCATACAGACAGGAAGTGTTACGGGGATCAAATGAACTACCTGCAGGAGGTCACCTGGAAGATTCAGGCTAATGTACGAAAGCATTTCTACTGGCCTAGAATGCACAAGGACGTGTTTATTCTTTGCTGTATGTGTCATACATGCTGAATGGTAGGTAAGCCACAGGCAGGACGAAAAACCAGAGTCTTTGTTGCCAATTATTGCATTCGACGGACCTTTCACGTGGCTTGTGATTATTTGTGTAGGCTCTCTTTCTAAACTAAAAGTTAAAATAAATATTTCCTAAACATGTGTCTGCCAGATTACCAGAGGCAATTCCATGACGGATTATTAAGCAAAAAGGGTGGTGGAGGGGTTCGTATCTTTCCTTACTCAGTACGGGTAACCCAGAGAGGTGCATCAGTCGAATGGAGTCATTTTACCATTCGGCTGTTTAAGTAAATCATGGATAGCTTAGGCATACAGCACTTCAAATCAAGTTCACCCCATCCTGAATCGCATGGAGCCTTGGAAAGTTAGCATCAGGTGCTGAAGACCATGATAACAGCGTACTGTCAGGTTTGGTCAAATGATTTGGATAAAGGTATCCGATTAAATTGTTTGCCTTTAGAGATGCTTCGATCTACTCAGTTTACTCCCTTTGAGTTAGTATTCGGACATGAAGTGTGAGGTCTTTTGGAATTAATTAAAGAGAAATTAATAGGACCGAAGTTGGAGATCTCACACTTGGAATATGTATCTGAGGTGAGAGAGATTAGAGTACGTGAATTAGCTAAACAGCACATGAAGAGGGTAGAGCATAGAATGAAGTAAGTGGCAGGTACAAAGTATGAAATTTGATGTTTTTGTTTCGTGGGGGTGCCACCATTTGAAGGAAATCCCTTCAAATCCAGGTTTAGTGTCCCCTTCCAATTGGAGAAGAAGTAGAGTCAGGTAAACTGTCTGGTAAAGATGCTGGATGTAAAAAAGGTAGCAGGTATGTCATGTGATTACATTTGTAATCTTACTAATATAGAGATAAGAAACAGGGGAGACAGCTGTTAGTTACTGCCCTGCAAAGTGAGGGATCAAATACAGATGTCATGGAGTTTGATGTGACTCACAATCCTTTAAATAACCAGGAAGTCCTTGAGGAGTGGGAGAGGACAGCGAGCTGTCTGTTGCAGGAGCAATGAATCCAGTTGATTTTCATTGCAGCAGTATGACGACATTTGCAGAACCATTATGGGAGGACTTACGATTTTGTCTATGGTGTGGAAGTAGGGAATGCTATTCTGATAAACAACACTCCTGCTGGCTTAATCCTCACAAAGCCACCGAGGTCCAGAAGGATGTGGATGCAATGCTCATCGAAGACATCATTGAACCTAGTCAGAGCAAGTTAAGTACGCCGATTCTGTTATTTCCCAAACCTGATGAGGCCCAGCGATTTTGTGTCCACGATCAGAAGGTCAACAAATTCAGATTCCTATCCAATATCAAGATTCGAAGACGGCATACATAAAGTTTAACAAGCCACACACATCACAAAGTTGGACTAACTGCATGATTATTGGCAGGCAACTTTATCAGAGAAAGTGAAATAAGTTTCTGCATTTTCACCTAAAGGGCTACACTAATTCAAAGTGATGGTCTTTGGAATGAATAATGCATCATCCACATTCCAAAGACTCATGAACAGAGTTGTGGTCAGATTAACAAATTGTGCAGTTTATCTGTTAGATGCAGTGATCTTTAGCAAGTCATGGAAAGATCACATGTTACAGTTGGCAGAGCTCCTTGAACGATTGCAAGAAGGAAAACTGATAATAAACGTAAATAATACAGAATTTGCGAAGGCAGAGGTGACGTTGTTGGGACATTACATTGGACATGGAAGATTGACCCCATGGAACACAAAGACGAAGGGCTTTGCGGAATTTCCACAACCATTCTCGATGAAAGAGGAGCTTCGACTTTTGGGTCTGAGTGCTAAAGTTTGTTCAAAACTTTAGCAGAGTTGTGGAACTGCTGATGGGTTTACTGAAAAAGACCTAAAATGTTGGTGCATAGAACAGTTCCAGCAGGCATTTGAGAATGCAAAAGCAGTATTAACTACTGCTCCAGTTTTACCTGCACCAAATATTTCGAAACACTTCACAATTGCAATTGTTGCTCGCGATATAGGGGTTGGAGAAGTATTGATGCAGGAACATGATAATGGAATGGAATGGCCAGTTGGCTACCTGTCAAAAAAAACGAACATCCACCGGAAAGAAAATGCTCCACAATTGAAAGAAGATTATTGGGTTTGGTACTGGCCTGACAATACCTGATTGTTTATGTGACAAACGGGTTGTCGGAGATGAATGTATAAAACTACAATCCTTCTGCATTTTTTGAAAGATTTAAAGACTAAAATATGTAAATATTTCATTGGAGTCTGATGTTATCAACTTTTAACTGCCAAAATATACATGTTGTGGGCCGTACAATTGTGATAGCAGATATGTTATCGCAGATTTAAAGGACAAGTGCAGATTACATTTGAATTTTGCAATGTTACATATGTGTGCAGAATTAATATGAAAGGTATAAGTGAGATTAATTACTTCTGCATTTCGTAGTTTTGGGATTCAGAATTACAGGAAAAGAAATGAATCCATCTTTTCATTCTGATGTTTCATTTCTTTCTTTTTCCTGAAAAGGACCAGGTGGGGGGGAAGGTGTTATGCAGCTGAAAGTAGGTCTGGTCACTTTCAGACAGAACTGATTTTGCTGAATATAATGTACAGCCAGAACTGCTAGCTAATGTTAAGGTTTTTCCAAATGTAACAATCGTCTGGTAAATTGATACCTGAGTTTTGGTTGCTGTTTTGATAAGAATTAGTTTAAATAATGCCCAGGATACCAGAAGACAATGGTATTTGAATATCATTGTTCTGACACGTGGAAATAATCAAATTATGAGAATTTAATATGTCGTGAGTAGTATATGACCCTGGCACTTTGAAATCTAAATGGAGAGTAATTGCCATTGAACAGCAGAGCAACTGCTGTAGAGCCGGAGAGGTAACTGGCCACCTAACACACTCCCTCAGATACCTTTTCATGTAAAAACTAGTTGCACTTAAAAACAAAGGAAGATGACCCAAGGATGTCAACAGCTGGAAGAGTGAAGACAGCGGAGGAGGCAGAGACTCTGTGGTTTTGAGATTAATTGAATGTAATGTTTCAGACGTGGGTTATAGGAACAGCGTTTTTTTCGAGGTGGAGTCAGATAGTCATCAGTTAAGAAAAGGGATCTTGTATTTGTGGATTGCTGTTGTTAATGATGATTATTAAAGTTAAGAAATTAAATTGTTACTTTTCTTTATTTTGTGGCATGACAGAGTTTTGTCAATCATATATTAACAAATTACACGGCAAAGTGAGCTTTTCTAGGTGTTTGCTTTAATTAACAGAGCAGTTCGACCTCCACATTGTAAATATCCATCCACACTAACACATTTCCTTGCACTTGGTCCATATCCTTCAAGCCCTTTCCTATCCATATATTTGTCCGAATGCCTTTTAAATGTTGTTAATGTACCCACCTCAAAAGCATCCGCTACTGCTCAAGGGGCTGAATGGTGTCTTCCTGTTCCTGTGTAAGTGACTGAAGGGGCTGAATGGCCTCATTCTACGATAGAAGGGAGGGAGGGGAATGCGAGAGGAAGGAAGAGGGTGAGCGAGGGGTGGGCGAGAGAGGGGAGGGAGTGAAGGGGCGAGAGGGACTGAGAGGGCGAGAGGAGAGAGGGAGGGAGGGGAATTTGAGAGAGGGGTGAGGTTGGGAAAGGGGAGGGCGAGAGAGGGGAGGGCTCGATAGAGGAGTGAGGGAGGTGAGGGCGAGAGGGAGGAAGAGGGCGAGAGGGGAAGGGCAAGAAAGATGAAGTGCGTGAGAGGGGGGAGGGAGGGGATGGCAAGAGGGGAGGGCGTGAGGGGGAGGGAGGGGATGGCGAGAGAGGGGAGGGAGGGAGGGGAGAGTGAGAGAGGGGTGAGGGTGAGAAATGGGAGGGCGAGAGAGAGGGGAGGTTGAGAGAGGGGAAGGAAGGAGGGCAGAGTGAGAGGGAGGTGAGAAAGGGGACGGCGGGGGAGCGTGAGGGGGCGGGCGTTATTGTGTTAGAAAGTGGGTCTCATGGAGACCGTGCTGGATTTCTGACAGTACAGAGTCTTTGCTTCTGTGATTGTATGGTTGTGGAAGGCCAATCACTGAGTACCTTAAAATAGGAATTGATAGGTTTCTGAAGAATATCTTAACAAAGTTTATAAGACAGAACTTGTAATATTTTCTGAAAATATGTCAATGGCAAAATTAAGAGAAAAAAATGTGCAGCTTTCCTACAGTTTGATACCAGATAATTGAGGACCGGGAAATGTCAAAACAATGGAGCAAGTACTTCAGTTATGCATTCACAGAGGAAAACAAAACAAAAAATAAAACTTCCCAGCAATACTAGGGAACTTTAGTCTGGTGAGAAAAAGGGAATGGAATGAAATTATCAACTAAACAGTTTAGAGAAAGTATCGGACTGAAATTAATGGGCATTGACAAAGTCAAGAGAGATTTATGAAATGGGAATCATATTTGAGAAAGTGGCTTTTAGCAAAATTATGTAGAAGCTGTCAGTGCAGTACGAGTGGAAACTCAGAAAGAGTTTTGAGAAAGCCCCAAGCCTATTGTTCAAATTCGAATCCTGTGGGACTGGGGCTAATACATGGTAGTTTTCGAAGGGCAGAGCTGGCAGGAAACAGTGAGTACGAATAAGACAGTATTTTTTTTAAATGGTAGGCTATGAAGATACAGCAAGGATCGTGGCTTGGCCGCCAGCTATTGCCAATACACATCATATATTTGGTTGAGTGTCTCAAATGCAATATTCCCAAGTTTGCTGACAGCACGAAACAATGTCAGCTTGTGAGTGGGTGAGAAGGATGTAAAAAAGTTCCAAGGTGACTGAGACAAGTGAAATGACTGGGCAAATACGTGACGGATGGAGAGCAATGGGAGAGATATGATGTTGTGTCCTTTGATGGGAACAATAGAATGGCAGCCCAAGTTGTAAAGGGAGTGGTTGGAAAATGTTGCTGTACAAAGCACCTTAAGCTGCATTTTTGTTTATTTCTGTGCAGCCCTCCGAGTCCATGTAAGGCAGTGAGTTCTGAATCCAGGAGTCAATACTGGGAATGGTATTGGCATGCTGACCAGTGTATATAGACCCTGCAAGTGGGGAGCTGTAACATTGAAAGGAATCTGGATCTCACTGTTCACCAGTCACTGAAAGCAATATTGCAGTGGTATTTGAGTACAGGAGTAAGAGTATCTTACTGCAGCTGTACAGGGTCTTGGTAAGACACCATCTCGAACATTCTGCAGCATTGTGTGCAGTTTTGATCTCTGTTTCTAATAGAGGGCAAACGTGACATTGAGAGAGAGCAGTAAAGGATGACCAGACTGGTCTCTGAGGTAACAGACTTGTTGTGGGAGCAGAGTTCGCGGGGACTGGACTTGTGTTCCATTAGGTTTAGGAAAATGAGTGGAGATCTCAGTGAAGTATATAACACTCTGATTGGGCGAGACAGATTGGAAGCAGGGATGGTAATTCCCCGGGCTTGGATGTCTAAATCAAGGGGCCACAGTATCAGGTACAGACAGGCCACTTTGCATTGAGATGAGAATAAATGTCTGCACTCTGAGACTGGCGAACCAGGGATACTCTCTCCCAGATCAGGCTGTGGAAGGCATGGCGCTGAATATAAATAAGGATTTCTGGAAACTAAAGGGATAGGGACAGAGCAGGAGTACCTTGTGAAGATAGAAGATCTGCTATCACTCCAGATTGTTCTCCAATAACGCGGTAGCTGTGTTTCTGTGCAACACCATGTTGTCAAAAATCGTGAAATATTGTGATTAGATATCGATAACCATAAAATAAGTGCATGTTTTTGAATGGTCTGTGGAAAGCATGCTGACTGTTGCATGAATTTATAAAGGAGATTCCGTCCCCATGCGAAATGCCTTCTGAACGCATGCTGGAAGAAACCCGGGGTAAAAAATGTCGAGAATCATCTGCTCGGTTACAGGAAGCTGACGGTTGAATGAATGAAAGCTCCTGTGACATGGAGCTGAGAATACTATCACATCACCACCGAACATAATGAATTACTGAATGGCCTCTCTACGCCATCATCTTACGTGTTACACACTGGGGCACAGCCGTTTTCCTGAAATTGGGAATAAGTTGGAACATTATCTGGAACATTCCATAATTGGCATTCTCCAGAATATTCTACAACTGTGTGGGGGGCATCAGAAATGCGAGAGAAAGAGAGGGAAGATGATGCATGCAGTGGTGAGTGGTGGACCATGATCCTTGTTTCGGGGGAAGGTGCTATAACAGATATGCAGTGAGTGTGAGGGAGCAGAGAGAATACGGTGACCCTTATCCTGACAAAGGGGGCAAAGTTATTGATGCTTGTCCTGCATTGCTGAACATTTCTTCAGACCGCAGATACTGCATTGAGCTGGGTCGGGAGCACTGACCAGGCTCAGTGGGTCTGGTGATGTGATCACTCTGGGAAAAGAATGGTCCCCCTCTGTACTAGCCCATCAACCAGGTCCTCCGTGCTGCTGTCGACAAACCGTGGTGTAATTTCCCCTTAACTGCCATGCTCGGTTTAAACTGTGCAGGGCAGCTCCAAACTGAGAAAGCTCAACCGTGTGCCAATTGGCCTTTTAGAGATGGCACCATTGCCAGGGGTCATGTAATATCCAGGGGCATCCAGGCGACTGTGAGTACCTCCAGTCATGATGGGTGGGAGAACCTGGCTGGCATTGTATGAGAGGGACACTATGGAGTGGGATGGGTAGTTAATGAGATGAATTTGGTAAGATGGCACCAGGAAACTAGCTCGGTCATGTGCATACAACCCCTCTGTCACACTCAATTAAGTTGTCACTGAGACAGTTTTTTGTTAGATTCAGCCCAGTGAGGCGACGACTCTGCTGTCCTCACTCCCAGTTACAAAGCTGCAGAACAAATGCTCATCCAAAACTCTCCATCGCCTGAACTCACAGCAATATCCCATTCACTCATAATTCTTCATAATATTGACTCGTGTTGCATGATACTATCGAAATGTCTTCATTTCAGCATTCTGACACCTGTGAACATATCCTTCCATGACATTTTTTCTCAGTCTCCCCCATTCTGTCTCCACTCCAAAACACACTCACTTACAGTCATACTGCACAAGACTGCCATTATGACTGACCATTTGGTCCAGCTGGTCCTTGCCAACCATAGTGTCCATCTACACTCACCCCATTTCCCTGCCCTTGCTGGGTATCCCTCTAAATCTTTCCTATCTGTGTATTTGTCCAAATGCCTTTTCAATGTTGTTATTGTACCCTCCTCAACCACTTCCACTGGCAGCTCAGTCCATACACGTTTTACACTCGGTGTAAAAACGTTGCCCCTCAGGATCCTTTTTAGATATTTTTTCCTTTCCAAACATTCATGGCTGTCCTCTAGTCCTCGATTCCCCAAACTTAGGAAAAAATTGAAGTATTCACCCCATGCACTCCTCTCATGATTTTATCAGAGTTACCTTTCTATAAAAACCCTCTCAGTTTGCTCTGCTGTAAGGAAATAAGTTCTAACTTGTCCAACCTCTGCCTATAACTTAGAGCCTTTAGCTCAGGCAACATCTTCGTAAATTTCTTCTACACTCTTTCTCGTTCAATAATATCATTTCTTGAGCAAGGTGAACAAAACTGAGCACAATACTCCAACTGCAGCCTTACCAACATCCTGTACAACTGCAACATAACGTCCCAACCTCTATACTCAATGCCCTGATGTAGGCCAGTGTGCCAACAGCCTTCTTCACTGTCCTGTCTATCTGTGACTCAAATTTCAGACACCCGCACCTCCAACGTCCTTTTGTTCCACTACACTCCTTAAGACCCTCTTAATCATCATTATACTCCAACCTGGATTTGACTTTCCAAAATGCAAGACGTCACACTTATCTATAATAAACTCCATTTGCTATTTCTCAGCCCACTTCCTCAGCTGACCAAGATACTGCTGCAATTTCTGATAATGTTCCTCACTCTAAATGACGCCTCCTAATTTAGAGTCATCTGCAAACTTCCTAACCTTGCGCTCTGCACTCTGGTCCAAATCGTTGATATAGATAACAAACAGCAATGGGGCCATGATCGACCCCTGAAGCACTCCAAGTGTCACAGGCCTCCAGTCCTACAAGCATACCTCCACCATAGCCATTTGCTCCATAACGTAAAGCTAACTGTGTCGCCAATTTGCCAGTTTACATTGGAGTCCATGCGATCTCACCTTCCAGTGCGGCCTACCATGTGGAACCTTATCAAAGACCTTACTGATATCCGCATAGACTCTGTCCACTACCCTGCCCTTGATAACCTTTCTGATCACTTCCTCAAAAGCTCTAACAAAATTTGTAAGGCATGATCTGCCATGCAGAAAGCCATGCTGGCGGCTCCAAGTCAAACTCAGTATTTTCCAATGCATGCACATCTTATCTCTCAGAACCTTCTCAAGTGGTTTACCGAAAACAGATGTGAAGCTCACTGGTCTATATTTCCAGGCATTTATTTGCAGCACTTCTTGAATAAGGGCATGTTTGTTACGGCCCAGCCTCCGGGTCCTTGGCCCCTGAACTTTCTTCTCTCACCTCATGCAGTGCTCTTGGATTTGTCTGGTCAGGACCAAGAGATTTATCTGAATTTAAGCATTCTAATATGTCCATTAGTAACATTAATGATATGGACTGTTCCATTATATGTCAATTAACGTCCCAAAGGTCACAGTTCTTCATGTTTTTCTTTCATGATAAACACAGAGGGGGAATTGAGGAACTCAACCATCCTTGAGGTTTTACACATGCATGCCCATTTTGGATTGTAAGACGTCCTATTCTCTCTCTGATTGTCCTTTTTATTTACTGTAGTGAATTTGGATTCACACCAATCTGCTCAGCCAAGGCTATCTCATACCCCCTTTTCGCCTTGCTGATTTCCTTCTTCAGTAAACTCCTGTATTCCCTGTGTACCTCTCGGGATTCCCATGGTCCCAGCTGCCTGGACCTGAGCGATGTCTCCTTTTTTTGCTGGTCAGGGCCTCAACATCGCTTGTCATCCAGGGTTCTCTCTTCCAACTTCACTTTCCCTTCACCCTCACAGGAACATGTAGACCTTGAACTCGAACTATCTCACTTTTGAAGCCCGCCCCCTTGCCGGGGATCCTTTTACCTGGAAACAAACTGCTCCAATCATCCCCTGCAATCCCCTGTCTAATTGCAACTAAATACTTCTTGGCACAACTTAGAACTTGAATCCGTGGACCAATTTTATCCCTATTATAAGTATTTTAAAATTAATATAGCTCGAGTCACTTTTCCCAAATTTCTCTCCACTTTACCTCCGTCACCTATTCTACGCTATTTCCCAAAAGTTGGTCGAGTTTGTCCTTTCCCCAGTAGGACCCTCTATATATTGCTTGTGGAAACCTTCCTGAACAAACTTAACAAATTGCATTCTATCTAAGTTCTTAACCATCTGGAAGTCCCAGTCTATGTTAGGAAAATTAAAATCACCTATTATGACAACCCTATTGCTCCTGCAATTCTCGCCAGTCTCCCTGCATATTTGTTCCTCTAATTCCCATTGATTATTTAGAGGCTTATAATGCAACCACTATAACATCACCATCCCGCTCTTACTTCATTGCCCAGTTCACAAAACGTCATTGGATATTATCTCAGTTATTTCATTATTAAATACTAGAGTGATATGCGCCTTTATCAGAACCATTGGTATTTAAATTGTTTCCATTTACATCTCTTCCTCGCAGTGATTTTCACATTTGCAGCACCCCTTATCAAGGTACAGTGGAAATATGGAGCTGTAAATAGATGGGAACTGCACATCCTGTAACGTTCAGCATGGGCTGCATGTTTCCCCACACTGGACAGTGATCTAACACAGAGTTGCTGAACAATGCAACAGCCTGGGCTTATATATGAATGAACCAGTGCGGACTGCACAGCTCCCCACACTGAACATTTGGCCCATGATTATAGATCAAGCATTGGTGTGGGCTTCACAGAGTTTCACTCTGGACATTGGTGGGTTGCATACAGCTGTACACTAGCCGGATCTACACAGTGTAAAAAGTGAGGTCTGCAGATGCTGGAAATCAGAACTGAAAATGTGTTGCTGGTTAAAGCACAGCAGGTTAGGCAGCATCCTAGGAACAGGAAATTCGATGTTTCGGGCCAGAGCCCTTCATCACGAATGATTCCTGATGTAGGTCTCTGGCCCAAAACGTCGAAATTTCCTGTTCCTCGGATGCTGCCTAACCTACTGTGGATCTACACAGTGCTCCATCCTGAATATGTAATGGATGTGTTGGTTATGTGAGTTGGATTGTGAATGTGAGAGTACTAAACATCTGACAATACCTTTATTTCGTGCTTTCATTCTTGTGACTGGACCCTTCAAATCCTGACTCATCCTGTTAGACCCATCCTCCTGGATGAATCATGGTGAGTGTTGTTACAGCATCTGGGTCTGCAACATGACCAACAAATGGAGCAGAGGCTGCAGAGAGGACAGTCTCCGTAAAATAGAATGAGGGAATCACAATCAGATCAGACGTGGTCTTTGTGAATTGTGGGACAGGATTGAACGGACCACCAATGCAACTTATTCATATATTTCTGTTTGTTCCAAGCAAACTCCCCTTCTCTCCCAGTGTCCCATACTGGTGGGGAGTGAGTCACCTCCTGCTGTCCTTGCATAGCAGTATGCTGGGGCCTCACTAACCTCCAGATTTCCCTGTGCCCCCGTTTCTAGCTCTGAGTGACTCCCTCCTGTCCCTGTGTCCCAGTCTCAAGCAGTTGAATGACTGCGTCCTGTTCCTGTGTCCCAATCTTGGGCAGCTGAATGACTACCTCCGAATCCAAGGTTTGCGATAGTAGATGTCCCCCTCCTGCTACTGAGTAACAGGCTCCACCATCTCTGTCCTCACCTGCTGCTCCAGTGGAATGGAGTTGAGGGACTGAATGGCCTCTTCTCATTCCTTACAGCTTCTCTTGAATAAAAGCCTTTCTCCTGTTTCTGTAAAACACCATCAAAATCTGAATGATGTATTTTTGTATTTTACTCTCAGCAATTGAGCAAACAAGCTGACTGAGAATTCAGGAGCTGCATAGCCTCCTCCTGTCCCTGTGTCATACACTCAAGAGGCAATACAGTCTCAGAGATTCGCAGCACAGAAAAATACCGACCAAATATCTTAAATTAATCTCGTCCCCCTTGCCAGCACTTGGCCCATCTCCCTCTAAACACTTCCCATGCATGTATGCATCCAAATGCCTTTTAAATGGTGTAACTTGACCTGCGTCCACCACCTCTTTTGGCTGCTCGATCCATACACGCAGCAGTCTCTGTGTGAAAATGTTGTCCCTCATCTCCCTTTTTAAATCTTTCCCCTCTCATCTTAAACCTTTGTCTTCTAATTTTGGACTCGCCTAACCTGGGTAAAAGACGTTGACTGTTTACCTAATCTATGCCCCTCATGATTTTATATACTTCTTTAAGGTCACCCCTCAGCCTCAACACCTGAAAATAGCCCCAGCGTATTCAAACTCTCCCTGTAACTCTAATCATCCAACACCTGCAACATTCTTTTAAATCTCTTCTGTACCCTTTCAAGTTTGACAACACCTTTCCGACAGCAGGGAGACCAGAATTAAAGGCAATATTGCAAAAGTAGCCAAACCAATGTCCAGTACAGATGCAACATGTCGTGAAAATGTTTAGACTCAAAGCACGCACCAGCAAAGGGAAGATCACGAAGTGCCTTCTTCACTACACTATCTACCTGCGATGGCACTTCCAAGGAGCAGAGAACCTGCACCACCAGGTGACACAGTAGCTCAGTGACTAGCATTGCTGCTTCAGAGCACAACAATCTTGGTTTAATTCCATCCTTGAATGACTGCCTGTATGGAGTTTGCACATTCTCCCCATGACTGCATGAGTTTTCTCCAGATGTTATGTTTTCCTCCGACAGTATAAAGATATACAGATAAGGGTAGATTGGCCATGTTAAATAGCGTGAACTACCCAGGCGAGGTGGATTAGCCATGGGAAAAGGAGGCTCAGAGGTATAGGGTAGGGGTTTGTCCAGTGGGATACTGTTTAGAGGTTCCGTGTGGCCTCGATGGGCCGAATAGGCTGTTTCCTCACTGTAGGGTTTCAATAATTTCGATGGAGTTCTCCTTGATTGGCAGCTTTCGACTGGACCCTACCTACATGTCTTGCCTTGATTTTTCTTGCCAAAATGCAACATCTGATATTTATCTAAAATAAACTCCATCTGCCACTCCTTGGTTCACCGCAGCACAGTCCCATTATAGTCTGAGAAATCATTCTTCACTGACGACTGCACCAACAAATTTGGGATTATCTACAAACTTACTGATCATACTTCATATACTCAAATGCAAATGATTTGTATACGTGACAAAAGGCAGTGAACTCACTGTTGATATTTGCGGCACACCACTGGTCACAGGTCCCCCTGTTTAATGAACAGATGTCCACTGTCACGCCCTGTCTCCAATATTCAAGAAAATTTTGGATCGAAATGGTGAGCTCTCTCTGGATCCCAGGCAGTCTGACCTTGCTAACCAGTCTAACATTTAGAACATTTTGGTTTTCTTACTGAATTGCATATAGACAACATCCACTTTCCTGTCTTTATCAATCATCTTCATCACTTCCTCAAAAAATTCCACCGAGTCAGTGAGACATGATCTCTGATGTACAAAACCCTCTTTAGCCCTTGTATTTCCAAATGCATATCGATCCTTTTCCTCGAAATCCCCTCCAACAATTTAGTCACCATTAACGTCAGGCTCATCGATCTATAGTTACCTGTTTTCTCCTTACTTTCTTAAATGATGACACTGCGTTAGCAGCCCTCCAGTCTTTTGACACCTCACCTGTAGAAATCAATGTTACAAATATATCAGCAAAATGCTGAGCAATCGATTTCCTAGCTTCCCACAAATATCTGGGATACAACTGCTCAGGTCACAGGGATGTGTCCACCTTTATGTGTTGTAAAATGTCCACATTAAACTCTGAGGAGAAATACTTGTTTAGAATCCCTACAACACGCATATGTGGTTCCACACATAGGTAGCCTTACTGATCTAAACGGGGCCCTATTCTCTCCCTAATTAATCTTTTATCATTAAAGCATTTGTAGAATTTCTTCAATGCCTCATTAACCCTATTTCTAAAGCCATCTCTTGTCCACATTTTTTCTGACCCAATTTCTCCATTGAATATACACTTGCTGCCCTTATACATCTCTCGGGATTCATTTGATCTCAGCTCTGTTTACCTGACATATGCCTCCTTACTTACCTTGACCAGAGCATCCATATATCTATCCATCCAGCATTCCCTGCACCCACCAGCTTTGCCTCTCTCACTAATGGGAACACCTTGGCTCTGGACTTTATGAAACCGAGGTTTGATAGCCTTACATTTTCCAACCATCCATTTACCTGTGAATAGGATATTCCAATCAGCCTTTCAGAGGGATCGCCTAACACTATCAAAATTGGCCTTGTTAAAAGTTAGAACTTTAATGTTTACATCAGGTCTTTCCTATTCCAAAACTAACTTAAAACTAATATTTATGCCTAACAGACTTGAAAGTTAAATAAACACTTCCTGTCCCTCTGGACCAGGCTCGAGAGGCTGAAGTGGCTCCTTGTGGCCCTGTGTAATAGACTGGAGAGGCTAAATGGCCTCCTCCTGTCCTTGTGTAACAGACCCGAGACATTAAATGAGATAGCATCCCGTGGATTACGAGCAGCCATTAAACTGTATCTGATGGAGGTCCATGCCTTCTCAGTTACAGAAACACAAACAACACAATGTACTCCAGGTGCCCTCCCAGTAACACCTCATACAGCTGCAGCGACACATCTCTTCGATTTGAATGATTCTGTCGGCAAAATGTGCCAATATTCTAGATTTCCACCTCTTTCAAGTTGCAACAGTCTAATATGGGCTGAATAGCCTTCTCCAATCCCTCTGTAAGAGGCCCATAGGGACAGAATTGTTTTGGCCTGTTCCAGAGCAGCAGTCTCCATGCTCTGTCTCAAGGTCATGAAAGGATTTAATAACAGGGCATTAAAACCAGGAGTAGCTTCACATTGGTCAATAAGTACCGTACTTTGTGTTCAGGTATCTAGAAACTTACCCACCCGAGTTCTTCTTTATGTAACCGATCTGTTATTTTATAATTGCCTCCTTTCATAAACAGAGCGGAACATATATAGACCCCTTCAGTGTCATGTTAATACTCTCATATACACGTTTAAAAAAAGATTTAAAAGGTTTAAAGATTTATGGTCCATCCCTCAGCAACCCTCATCCATTCCATCCAAACCCCGTAAATGTTCCATGTTATAGTGATATGAAAAGTGATGTGTGGAACTGGTTAACTGAGCCTGTTTGTTTAGTCATGATTTGGAGATGCCGGTGTTGGACTGGGGTGGACAAAGTTAAAAATCACACAGCACCAGGTTATAGTCCAATAGGTTTAATTGGAAGCACATTAGCTTTCGGAGCGCCGCTCCTTCATCAGGTGATAATGGAGGACACACTTCTAAGGCACAGAACTTATAGCAAAAATTTACAGGGTGGTTGGTGTAACTGAAATTAAACATTGAAAAATACCTTGATTGTCTGTTGAGTCATTCATCTGTTCGAAGACCATGATAGTTTCATTTCATTCATGTGTAAATCACAACAACTTTTTCTTTTAAAGTTGCATTCTCAGGTTAGCTGTAACAATGAGTGATAGCTAGACAATATGTTGAAGGTGTTCACCCCCTGTGTTCTCTGTCTATACCATGATGTTTAGATGGATTTTAATCTGAAAAGTGAGATAACAGAGTTTTACATGAATTCATACAGTTTTTGAGCTCAGTATGAATTCATGTAGTTTTTGAGCAAAGTACAATGTAACTCTGCAAGCACAAATTCACCCCACAAAATGTATGTGTGCATGTGGGTCTTTGTCTGTTTGTGTGTGTGTGTTTGTCTTGGTTGGGGGTTGTGAGTGTGAGAGGGAGTGTATATGTGTGTGAATGATGTAGAGTTTCTTAAGTCTCTGAGGGGTGCATGTGTGAGTGTGGGAGTGTCTGTGCGTGGCTGGGGTTGGGGGTGGTTTGAGTATCAGTGAGAGAGAGTGTATATGTGTGTGCATGAGTGCAGAGTAGTCTAAATCTCTGATCGGATGCCTGTTTGAGTGTGGGTGTCTGTAAGGGTGTGTGTGCGTGTCTGTGTACATGTGTGTCCGTATGCATGTGTGTGAATAGGAGTGTGTGTGTGTGTGTGTCTATACAGTGCAATGGTGGTTACCTGTAATGTGATGTGAACCCAATGTCCTGGTTGAGGCCCTCTCTATGGGTCCCGAAATTATTTAGCAGCCTCTGCTCGACCACTGTTCCCTGCTGCCTGTCCTGAAGTCCACCTTGAAGGATGGTCACCAGAAGGTCCGAGGTTTAATGCCCTGGACCACTGAAGTATTCCCCAACTTGAAGGGAACACTCCTGTCTGTTGATTGTTGTGCGGTGCCCATTCATCTATTGCTGTAGCCTTTGCTCAGTTTCCCAGTGTTTGTTCAGTGGCTGTGCTTAATGCCAATCTCCATGTATTCTAATTATCCCAGTGGAGGGTTTCCATCTTTTAATGATAAATTGGCGCCGTTCAATGTGTTATCCTATAACATGAGCGGGAGCATCACCGACAGCAATGACAGGGATCACCAGATTAGGGAGAGGGGGCGGAGAGATCCGAATCTGAGAACATTAGATTGGAATGTTCCAAAAATGTATCCGAATCTAGGAACATTAGACTGGCACGTTCCAAAAATAGACATGAGTTTATCCGATTATGTTTGGTATCTTTCTGTATTTTATTGGTGGTCATTATCATCACGGATCTATTATGCTCTTCTCATTATTCAATATTTTTATTATCCTTTCCTGGCTATCGTTGGTGTTCCTGGTAAGTGTCACTGCCCAGATTTGTTTTTCTATAAATCGGTAATGACTGTATTACTGTTCATTCATATAGTCTATACTTCTTGTCACTATTATTTTCCTGTTGAAACTCTCAATCCAGATATCCACTCTCCAGACCACTACTAACTACATCAATGAATGTGTTCAATTACTGTCTCCCTCTCTGCTCTGGCAGTGTTACTCATGGGTCTCTATGTTGACCTGCTCAGTTTCAGCGGAGAACTGCAATTTATTGTATCATTGCCTTTGGTATTTAAATATTAACAGCATGGAGGTCACTCTCCACTGTTCTGGTTACAAACTCAACTTCCATCCCATCCCTGTCTAATATCTGCTGCAGAAGCAGACAAGTCACAACTGTGGGAGACCCCTTTGACCATGAGCTGATTCGTGACACCATACCCTGACTATTTCTAACTTGAAAAACTCACCACCCCAGAATATATCTCACTGGTGTATTCCAGCTGTTGTTTGAACCTTGAGCTATGAAATACCGTCTTAATGAAGTTAATAATCTGCTGCTGACGCTCCCGGCTTCAAACCTGCCAAAGGAAATCTGATTCTAACTCACACCAAACTCCCATCTGTCATTCATGTGCACGCCAATTTATATTGCTATTGTGTCTGGCAATGTCTTTATTTTAACATTCTCAAACACTTTACCTTATCTGTCCATGAAACTTCTCTCGTTCTCTCTCTGTTGATTAACAAGAAGCCTGCCAGTTGTTCGTATTTAAAATAGTTTCTTCCATGTGCGTTCCTTCTCAAACAATGAGTGTCACATTCAACCACGCCAATCGCGCACACACACACGCACTGTCCCTCAGTTTCTGATGAACACATACACGCAGCAAATCTTCCCATTGTAGGCAGTAATCTGTTGCGAGTATAGTTAGCATATAATAGTAAAGTTTGCAATGCTCTCCATACTGGGCAGATAGTGCAGTTTACTGAGCAACACACTAGCATGGTCTGCACAGCCCTCCATACGGGGCTGTCATCTTGTCCCAGATTATGCTATTTGTGGTGTTCTGTGAAGTAAATTCAGAATTTGATGTAACAAACTTTCCGCTGATCTGACAATGCCTTTATTCAATGTTCTCATTTTTGTAATTTTGCTTTCGAAGATCTCACTTCTCCAGTTAGTCCCACTGCCCTGTCTTTTTCCCCATATTTCCACAAACTCCTCCCAGTTAATTAACTGTCTGTTTCTGTCTTTAGTGTGAATCTCTCTGTCCCTCTGTACCTTTCCCTGGCCTCGGGTTTTGGCTCTGTAGTATATCGATTGCTGGCATTGTGTAGCTTAGAAACAGTGAAATGGTGTGTGTCAGACTGTTGTTCACTTCTTGGTATGTCCCATGTGATGGTCCATGGACAGGCGTGTTTCAGAAGTTATGAGACACATCCTTGTAACTTGGTCTGTACCTATATTTGTCCCTCTCAGGTGACCTCGCTGTCAGTAACATGAGGAAGCCCCTTGAATAAAGGAACAGTCATTTAAATTATGTAGCAATGCTGTCACTTTTTAAAAGAAAAGATTATTTTCTCCTTTTTTTAGTAAGAGGTCTTAAAGGCCAAAGTGCCTACTGAAAACGGCTCAACGAAAAAACTTATGAGGCTTTTATGTTTTTTTTTAATAAATAGTAGTAACAATGGCCAGCTCGCACAGACCAGGCTTTATAGTTTTTTTTTCCTTGCAGATGTTACAGTTACCAGGTGCTTTGGTCCCAGAAGGGTTGGAAGTTTTAATAAATTATCCCTAGCTGCTATTCTCTCTGAAACCTTACTTGATATTGTTTCCTCCTGGACTGGAGAACTGTATGCAAGAATGTATGTCTGAATGCTCATTTTTGTCAAGGGGTGTGTTTAGGTGATGTTAGTACATTGGAACAGTTCATTTGTAGCAGGGTCTGGTTCTAAATCGGTAATTGGGTTTAGAATTACAATCCCTACAGCGTGCAAACAGGTTATTTGACCTAACGCATCTACACCGACCCTCCGAGGAGCAACTTACCCAGGCCCATTCCTCTACCCTATTATGACACATTTACCCCGACTAAGTCACCTAACCCACACATCCCTGAAAACTGCAAACAATTTAGCGTGGCCAATTCACCTGACATGTACATCTTTGGGTTGTGGGGGGAAACCAGATCATCCAGAATAAGCTCATGCAGACACTGGAGAGTACACACCAGGAGGCTATTGGGTTCAAAGGTTGCGCATGGTAGCTGTCAATGTCTTTTGTTCCAGATGTTGAATTCGGTTGGTTTAAACAGTGTTTTGTGTATTAAGATTCTTTCCGTCACTAAGAGTTTTCTGTGTGTGAAAGAAGTAAAGTTTTTAAAAAGGTAATGAATTCAAAGCTGTAAGAATTGGCAGACAAGCTGCAGTTGGGGTTGTGTTTGCCGTTGAGAAAATGAGAGCTAATTACAGCGATAGCTCGGCAATTACCTTTGGAGGATCTGTCATCAGACTCTTTAGAAATGGCTCGAATTCAATTCCAAATGAGGCACCTGGAACATGAGAAGTAATTGAAACAGTTTGAATTATGATGAAAAGTAGAAATAAAAGAAAAGGAAGTGAAGAAGAGAAAGAGAAAAAAGAGAAGAAAAGGAGAGAGTTTCAACTTCAAAAGTTAGCAATTAGAGAGGAAAGTGGACATGGAAGGTGGTGATGAAGGTAGACTGTAGGCTGGATGAGGAGGATAGTGAGAATGAGCAACCCTATAGTAGCCAAGGGTCTGATGGGGATCTGTTTAGATACATCCAGGCATTATCTAAATTTGATGAGAATGATGGGGGAGCCTTTTTAATTTTATTTGAGAAAGTGGCTAAACAAATGCAGTGCCCAGTGACCATGTGGATTTACTTGATCCAAACAAAGCTGATAGGTATTTGCATCCTATCGGAGGAGGTATCTGAGGAGTATGAGGAGATGTAGAAAGCCATCTGAAGTACATGTGAGCTCGTGCCAGAAGCCAACAGACAGTGGTTCAGGAATTTAAAATAGCGTCCCTGGTTAAACGCACATTGACTTTGAAAGAATTAAAAAATAATAATTTTGAAAGGTGGGTAAGGGTATTAAAAACTGAGCAAACCAATGACACTCTTAGAGAGATTCTTATTTTGGAGAAGCTCGACAATTCACTTCCTGCAGTCGTGAGAACTCCTGTGGAAGAGCAGAGAGTTACAATGCCAAGGTTAGAAGCTGAAATGGCAGCTGCTGATGATTTAGTTCAGAAATCAAAGTTTGGTTTCTGTGAGGGATTGAGGAGAATGTGCAAGATCTTCTTAAAACATATCCCTGTGAGAGTAAGGTTTATTGGCATAGGACAGGAGAAGCCGGTAAAGAGGTTACAGCTTTAAGAGGCACATAAACATGTAATTCTTTTATGCTGAGACATGAGGAGCTATCTCATTCAGAGGGACTATTGGAGAGATGAGAAGTGCTCCATTATGTAACGTGTGGTTGAAGCGTCCAGTGGAAACATTAACAGATTTATTCCACAATGGGGAAAGGAAGCCTTGAGCTTGGTGTTGGCGTTACAACATTTCATCTTTTAAATTGTGAATAACATATCTGAGACAATTTTTTTTTATCACTGATCGTGACCCCTTAAAGTTTTTGGAGAGGTTTGGAGAGAATAATGCCAGTCTGTTTCGATTGAGCTTATTGTTGCTGCCATTCAATTTGAAATTATACAGTTGACAGGGCGAGAAAACCTAAGTTTTGACACGTTGTGGAGACTTGGATGAAGAAAGACAAAGGCACTCTGTGGCAGGAGTAAAATGAATGAAATCGAATCTCGTTGTGAACATTTGTATGCTCAGAGGTAACGTAATATATATGCATTTCAGTCTGCTAATAGAGGAAGGTTAGGAGGTCTAAAATGAATCCAGTTTTTGTATATTGATGGATCATTTTATTGATGGCGGAGTTGTGAGTATACTATCGCTGTAAAAAGGTGATTTTCTCGGGTTACTTTTTTGAAGAGAGGTTTTAAAGGCAGAGGTGCGAAAACAGTTTAAGTAAACAACTGAGAAAGACTTTAGGTTTCATTAAAACGTGGTAACAATGGAAGGGCAGTGGCCAGCTCTCCTAGACCAGGTTTCCACGTTTGTTTTTAGCTGCAGCATTAAGAAGCTGCTGGGGATCCCAGAAGGGTGGGAAGTTTCAATACATGATCCCCAGCTGCTTTTCTCTCTGAGATCTCTGTTGATGTTGTTTCCTCCTGGATTGGAAAACTGCTGTAAGGATCTGAATACATTTGAATATATCGTTGTACCAAGCGGTGTAAACCAAGATGGTATGGTATCTATTATTTCTGTCAGTGTTCCAACATATAAGCCATCCCAATTTTTTCTTTTCTTTGATTGTATTTTAACTAAAGTATTTAAACAGATTATATTTTGCTTAATGTCGAGTAGGTTGACCATTCACAATATATCTAGAAAGCACGCTTCACATCTATATTCAAAATAAGGAAAGGTTTGGGTCTAAACGGCCTTCTTAAAGTATTTTTGCGGGGATTTGATCTGGTCCACAACACTTGTAGCCAAGGGGTTTCTGACTCACTCCTGTTATTAAACATTTAGTGGAGTGGCTGGGGATGGTTTGCTGGAAGTTGTGCTGTAAGCTGCCTCAGACATTCAGGGAGACCTGAGGATTTGGTGACTCAACTCTGGATGGAGCATGTGGACTGTATTTACAGCATCTGAGCCTGCAACATGAACAACACATGAAGCAGAGGCTGCAGAGAGGAGAAGCTCTGAAACCACGGAGTGAGTGTGTGTGGGCAAAATGATCTGCTGTATCCACCCCAAGTATTCCAGGAACAACTTCCCAAGCGACACTTAACCCAGGAGCAGATAGTGAGGAGACCCTGACTAACAAGGAGCTGGGCACAAAGCGATGTCATCTCCTTCAACACGTCCTGCCGCATCACACCAGGGAACCTCACTAATGTCTTGCATAGCTACACCAACACTCCCTACCTTTCTACTCTATCAATTTACAAATAAACACTGAAATTATGCTTGCATTTCTCATTACTTGCAGTATCTGCAGGCAGGTTTTCTGTGATATGCAAGCAGACACCTAGATCCCTCTGCACCTAAGCACTTTGAACTTTCTCTCCATTTAGATAATAATTTGTCTTTCTATTATACTGGCCAACTTGAATAGCCCCATATTTATTCACTTTAATTTTCCTTGCCAAATGTAGGCCCATTCACCAAACCTATCCATATAATTTTCAAATCTCTTGCATCATCATTCCGAAGTAATTTCCCACCAATGCTAGTGTCATCTGAAAATGTGTGTATTGTATTTTCTATCCCATCAACCGAGTACAGTAATAGCCTCGATTGCAAATGTATGAGGCATGAGTCCTGAAATCAATGGCACCCTACAAATTGCATTTGCCAAAAGAAAATGACACATTTATTCCATCTGACTCCATTTTGTTGGTTCACCAATCCTCCATCCAAGCTAATAAATTACTCCTAAGCCCATGTTGTCTGATCTTACCACTTACTCTTTGGAGAAACAACATAACCGATGCCTTCAGGAAGACCAGATATATTCCATCTCCAGGAATCCCACGACCCACCTTGTTTGTGACATCTTCAAATAACTCAAGCAAACAATGCAGACACAATTTAGCCTTCGTAAAACCATGTTGACGCTGATGGATTGTGGTTTAACTTTGCAAATGTCCTGAACAATGGACTCTAAGAATTTGCCTTAAATTACAATAGTTTATTATTACACTTTACCACCTAATGTATACCATTATTATAAGTTCTTCCCTTCCGAAAACCTTTACATTTTCTTTGAATTCCTGTTTAATTGGCACAAGACTTTAAGAGATGTGCTCCAATTGCTGTGTAAGAGCCATGTGTCACTGAATGGACTCATCATCAAAATCGATGAGCTGATGTCTTTCTGGTGTTCCCACGTTGTCGTCTCCAAGGCCAGAATGAGCCCCTCCTGTTGATGCTTTAGAGGATTGGGAGATTATGGAATCTTCCCATTGCTGTGTAACATTTTGAGGGGCGGATCGGTCTTCTCATAACAGGTGGAAATACTGAACGGTCGCCTCATGTATCCTGGAGAAGGGGCTAAGGGATTGATTGGTCTTCTCTTGTTCCCATATAATAGACATGTGTCTAAATTACCTCTTCCTTTCTCATGAAAGAAGTCTCAGATAGTTTTTATCCTGATCCAATTCCCTTGCAAGAGGCTCGGTGAGTCTGAATGACCTCCTGTTATCCCAGTGTAACAATCTCCAGTCACTGCGTGACCACTTCCAGTTCCTAAGTTACAGACTTGAGGAGACTGAATGGACTGCTCCTGTTGCTGTTTAACAGGATACTGGTGCAGCATGACCTACTGTTTAGGCTCGAGGAGCTGATTGGCCTCCTTCTGTAAATGTATAACAGGCTCCAGGGGCTGAATAGCCTCGTCCTGTTTTGGTGTAACAGGGTCGAAGGCCTGAATTTCCTCCTGTTATTCCTGTGTAACAGGCTGGAGAACGGAATGGATTCCTAACTCCAATGGCTACTGGGTCAACCTGATCATCCTTTCGTTATAAGTTAGCACCTTCATTGCAGGAATAAGTTGAGGGAACCATCTCTGAGCTGCTTCGGATATAACAACACCCTTTCTTCATTGAAGAGATTAAATCTGTACACACTACTCCAGATGTGATCTCCCTGTACAGCAGCAGCAACAATATACCAGCCGGCTGTAATGTTCCCACCCAGGTTAGAGCAGTCTCAGCTCTCTGGGGGATTACAGAGCATTGTTGGAAGATCATTGTCCTTCTCTACTCCACCGCATAACGGGATATCTGGAGAAATTAAAGTTTGCGAAGATCATAAATGATGTGGCGAGATGATCTCTGCCATTACTCTCTCCAGAGCCCACGTCACTCAGATTCCACAGAATCTAATAAGGTGGAGTGGAAAAACAGCAAGGAGGAGCAAATGTTGATGGGAGCTATATATCAAAAGTGAAAGCTGCAATACAAATGCTGGACATGTTATAAAACAGGAAATGAGATATACACATTTGTGGGTACTGCAGTAATGATATATGTTTAAATTATATCTCAACTGTGTTAACCCAATTGAATGCTAATGCTGGGAAAATGGATTTCATGACCACGTGTGAGATGGTTTACATGAACATTAGGTTGAGCACTGAGATCGAGATCAGGTTATTTAGGAATTGGTGTTGAGTGATCAGAAGAGCTCTTTGAAACTTTTGCCGGAAAGGACCTTTTGGGAACAGTGACCACAATGTATTGGTTTTCTTTTATACTGTTTGAGTACACGACAGTTTTTGTTGTATTTGAAGTAACCGTTATAAATCTGAGTCATGCAAGCCATGAAGGTGTGAGGAGAAAGTGGGGACTACAGATGCTGGAGATCAGAGTCGAAGAGTGTGGTGCTGAAAAAGCACAGTCAGGCAGCATACTAAGAGCAGATAAATCAATGTTTTGGGCATAAGCCTTTCATCAGGAATGAAGCTAATGGGCCAAGGGGGCTGAGAGATAAATGAGAGGGGGGTGCGTCAGCGGGTAGGTAGCTGGGATTGCGATAAGTAGATGAAAGTGAGGTTGAAAGTGATAGGTGATAAAGGGAGACAAAACGCCTCATCTACTGCATCCATTAAACCCATGTGGTCTTCTCTACATTGGCGAGGCAGGAGGTCAACTTGTAGAACATTTCAGAGAATATCTCTGGGACAGCTACATTGAGCAACTCCAACGCCTTGTAGCTGAGCACTTTAGCTCCCCTTCCCACCCTGCCAAGGACATGAGGGGCCTGGGCCTGCTCCATCACCAAACCAGAGCCACCAGAAGCCTGGAGGAAGAAAGCCTCCTCTTCTGCCTTGGTACCATCCAACCACGGGGGATCATAGTGGATTTCCCCATTTCCCCTAATCCCACCTTATCCCACTCCAACCTTCCAAGTCAGCATCACCCTTTTGTATGTTCCTATGTGTCCACCTTCCTTCCGATCAATCTGGTCCACCCTCCTCTCTGACTATCACTTTCAACCCCACCTTCAACTACCTATTAGATGAACGGAGGCAGCTTAGAAAAATGCCAGGTGTTGCAGGAAGCCAGTGGATTCAGAGAAATGTAGGACCCAGCAAAGGATGACCAAGAAACTGAGAAGAAAATCAAAAAGAGAAAAAGCATGCAAACGAAAGAAAAACATAAAGACTGCTAAAAAGCATCTATCAATGTATGAAAAAAATAAAAGTAAGATGAAATGTGGTGCAGTTGGTGTGCGTTCATGATAATTTACTACAGAGAACAGAGAAATCTCAGGGAAAAGAAACAGTTTATTTGCGTCTATCTTCATTGGAGGAATGTCCAGAAATTCTTCCAGAAATACCAAGTAACCATGGGACTTATGTAAGTAAAATCTGAGATCATTCTTATCAGTGTTGGGGTCATCTTTGAAAAGACAGCTGGATTGAGTATTTATCGATCTGACAGACTAGATGTACTTCATACATGTATTTCAGAGGAAGCAGCAATCGACACGTTGATTGCATTGCAGACTGAATATTTTAATTAGAATCTGACCATAGGGGAGGTGCCAGAGAACTGGAGAACTGTTTATATGATTCCACTTCACAGTAACGATGGGAGAGATAGACCAGGGAACTATAGACGAGCGAGTATTAGATCACTGTTAAGGAAACTACTGGAGAAAATAGGGAAGGAGAAAATCGAACTGCAATCAGAGTGGCACGGTTTGATCAGGGAAAATCATCATGACTTTATCAGAAGGAAGTCACATCTGATGGGTTTGATTGACTTAGTTTGAAGAGGTCAATTGTTTTGTTTTTTTAGGAAGGCCTTTGACAAATTTCCACCTGGGACACTGAAAAATAAAGTAAAATCTCACAATATTAAGCGAAACTTGAAAAGTTACAACGAAAACTGTCTTTGTAGCAGAAGACAGAGGGTGGTGGGAGAAGGCTGTTTGTGTGACTGGAGTCCAGTATCCCCTGGTGTACCACAGGGATCAGAGGTGTGTCCCTTATTATTTGTGTAATTCATATATGTATGTATATATATGTGTATATATATATATATATATATATATGAATGTGGAGGGGGCTAGGTGGACAGTGGGAAAGGTGTGATAAGTAAGTGTACGTTTGACATAACGATTGGTTGAGTGGTTAGCAGTGAGGAGGAAGGCCTTTGGTTACCGGAAGATACAGATAGAGTGGTGAGATGTGCAGATCAATGGCAGATGAAATGTAACCCTGATAAATATGAGGTGATGCTCTTTGGGAGAAGGAACCAGGCAGGGGAGGACTCAATGAATGGCAGCACACTGGGAACCTCAGAGTGTGCTTCTCCACACATCCTTGAATGACTGGACAGGGTAATGGACTAGTTAAGAATTGGACCTTGGGTGTAGTGTTTCCTAATCAGGGCGTAGACTATAAGAGTAATACAGGACTTTGGTTCGGCCAAAATGGAATACTGTATGTAGTTCTGGGAGCCACATTCCAGGAAGATTGTGATTGTACTGGAGAGGGTACAGAGGTGATTCACCAGGACGTTCCCTTGGATGGAGCACATCAGCTATGGAGAGAGGCTGGATAAGATCGGGTTGTTTACTTTGGAGCAGAGAAACCTGAAGGGTCCGTGATTCAGAAGGATAAGATTATGAGCGACACGGACAGGGGGGATAGACAGCAGCTGTTCCTTTTAGTCAGTGGGTCAAGAACAAAGGAGCACACTTTTAAAGTGAAACGTTTGAGTTTCAGAGACGATTTAAACATTTTTTTCAGCTCGAGGATGTTGTGTTCTGGGATTACTTCCTGAGAGGGGAATTATCACAGGTAACCTCACAATCATTAAAACGTACTTGGACGAGCACTTGGAAGTGTCATAACATTCCTGGCTATGGGCCTGCTGTAGGGAAGTGGGACTAGTATTGATCGTGTTGTACTTCTGTTGGCACAGAGTCTATGTTCCTGAGAGTGTATGGTGTGGAAGATCAATTATTGAGCAGTTTAAGGCTGGAATTGATGAGTTTCTGAAGAGTATATTCACAAAGGTTATAAGAGTGAACTGTAATAACTTGATAAATCATGTCAATGTGAAAAATATGAGTAACGTATACAGTTTCCTTACAGTTTTAAACCAGAGAATGGAGAATTGGGAACAGAGAAATGGCAGAACTATGAAACCACTACTTCAGTTCTGTCTTCACAGAACTTTCTAACAATACAAGGAAAACCAAGTCTGGTGTGGGAAAATGATAGAGTACATGGAACATAGAACATAGTAAGGAAATTGTTTAGGAGAAATTATTGGGGTTTAAAGTAATGGTCATAGACAACACTAACATAGATTTATGAAATGGGAATTATGTTTGAGAAACAGAATGGGAGACAAATTAAAGAGAAGCAATATATGTTAAACATTTTGATTTTTAGAAAAATTTTGGTACAGCTCCAAGCCCAGTTTGCATAATCAAATCTGAGTGGATTGGGGCTAATATATGGACATGTTTCTGGAATGGGACAGCTGGCAGGAAACAATGAATAGAAATAAACAGACTCGTCAAGCAACAGCCTGACATTGTCTGTAAGGTATGATTCTGTAAGGTATAAGTCCTTCCACATCTAGTCAAGAAACTTTGGGGTCAATTACACAATTCCCTGGAGGAAAGATTCCACAAATAACCCCTTCCTCCATGATTTAAGGGCCCAGCACTTCAGTGTATAAGATAAGACTATTTCATTCGTAACAATCCTCAGTCAGAAATACTAAGTGGATGATCCATTTCAGACTATGTCCCATACTCCCCATCACCTTCCCTGGAAATCTCCTGACTCATCAGCAGGACGGATACAGCAGAAGTGGCGGCAGATTGGGATACAGTTGGAATGGAATTGCTCTTGGAGTGCTCAACAATGACTCCGTATTCCATGAAGTCTCATGGCATTAGTTTACACATGGGAAAGGAAACCTCCTGCTGCTTACCATGTACCAGCCACTTTCAACTGATGAGTCAGTACTCCTCCAAGTTGATCAACACTTGGAGGAAGCATTGAGGGAAGCATGGATGCAAGATGTACTCTGGGTGGAGGATTTCAATGTCCACCTCCAAGAGTATCTCAGCTACAGCATTACTGATCGAGCTGGCCGGGTCCCAAAGGATATAACTAATAGACTGGCAAGTGGTGAAGGAACCATCAAGATGAAAATACATACTGACCACAGCATAACTAATCTGTCAATTGCAGAAGTATCTGTCCATGACAGTATCGGTTAGAGTGACCACCGCATAGTCATTGTGGAGACAAGGTCACACCTGCACATTGAGAATAACCTCCATCGTTTTGGGTGATACTATCACGGTGCTAAATAGGACAGACTTCAAACAGATCTAGCAGCTCAAGTCTGGGTGTCCATAAGGTGCTGTGGTTCATCTATAGGTGCACAATTGTACAGCCACACACCATCATGGCCTGGCGTATCCCCCTAACAACAATTACTATCAATCCAGAGGATCAACGTTGTTTCAATGGAGTGTTCAGGATGGCAGGAGCAGCACTAGGCATACCTGACAATGAGGTGTCAGCCTGGTGAAGCCACCACACAGGACAACGTGTGCACCAAACAGCATAAGCAGTAAGTGGTAAACAGAGCTAAGTGATCCCACAAGCAAAGGATCAGATCTAAGTTCTGCAGTCCTTCCACACCTTGTCGAGAAACGTTGGGGACAATTAAACAATTCACTGGAGGAAGAGATTCCACAAATAACCCCTTCCTCCATGATGGAAGAGCCCAGCACTTCAGTGTATAAGATAAGGCTGATGCATTCGCAACAATCTTCAGTCAGAAATGCTGAGTGGATGATCAATTTCAGCCCCCTCGAGTGGTCCTCAGCAATTCAGTTACCAGTCTTCAACCAATTCGATTCAGTCCACGCGATATCCAGAAACGGTTGGAGGTACTGGATACTCCAAAGGGTCCATAATCTGACAACATTCTGGCAATAGTACTGAAAACGTGTGCTCCATAACTTGCCACTCTCCCAGCCAAACTGTTTCAATACATTTACAACAATGGCTTTCCCCGATTACGTGAAAATTACCCCAAGTATCTCCTGTATATAAAAAGCAGAACAAATCTATTCCAGCCAATTACCACCTCATCAGTCTACTCTCAATCATCAGTAAAGTGGTGGAAGGTGTCAGTGCTTTTAAGCAGCACTTGCTCAGCAATACCGTGGTCACTGACGTCCAGGTTGGGCTCCACCAGGGCCACTCAGCTCCTTACCTCATTACCTTGGTGCAAACATGGACAAAAGAGCTGAATTCCAGAGGTGGGGTGAGAGCGATAGCACTTTAAAACAAGGCTGCCTTCGAGCAAATGTGGTATCAAGGGCCGTTAGCAACACTGGAATCAATGGGTATGAGGGGCAAACACCCCACTGGTTAGAATCATACCTGACACGTAGGAAGATGGTCATGGTTGATGAAGGTCAGTCAACTCTGCTCCAAATCTGTAGGAGTCCCTCGAGCAGTGGCCTCGGCCGAAAACTTCTTCAGGGCTGCTTCATCAATGACCTTCCCTCCATGTTAAGGTCAGAAGTGGGGATGTTCGTCAATGATTGTACAATGTTCTGCAACATTTGTGGCTCCTCATATACTGAAACAGTCCATGTTCAAATGTGACAAGATCTGGACAGTATCCAGGCTGGCAAGTGGCAAGTAATATTCAGGCCACACAAATGCCAGACCGTGACCATCACCAATAAAATACAATCTAACCTGCCCCATGGCATTCAATGATGTTACTAGCACTAAATCCCCCAGTATCAAAGTCCTGGTGGGTAATCATTGCTCAGAAACTCACTGGACTCGCCACATAAACACAGTAACTACAAGAGCAGGTCAGAAGCTAGGAATACTGCGGCGAGTAACTCACATCCTGACTTCCAAAATTCTGCCCATCATCTAAGTCAGAAGTGTGATAGAAGATTCCCAATATGCCTGGATGAGTGAAGCCCCGACAACACACAAGAAGCTTTATAACATCCAGGACAAAGCAACCAGTTTCACTGTCCCTTCACCCACAATGCTCCACCATCAACGCTCAGCAGCAGCGGTTCTTTTACTATCTACATGCGGCAATGAAATGATTCACCAAAGATCCTCAGAGACCATCTTCCCAACTCACGACCATGTCTATCTAGAAGGACAAGGGCTGCAGACGTATGGAAAAATCATCATCTTTAGGTTCCCCTCCAAGCCATTCACCATCCTGACTTGGAAATATATCACAGCTCCTTCACAGTCGCTGGGTCAGAATCCTGGGATTCTCTCCCTAATGGAATTGGAGGTCAACCACAGCAGGTGGACTGCAGTGATCAACAAGGCAGCTCACCACCACCTTCTCAAGGGCAACTAGGGACAGGCAATAAATGCTGGCCCAGCCAGTGACACCCAGATTGACGAAATACAGAAATAGAAATTAACAGAGGGCGGTTGCTGAGGTGTCACAGGGATCGGTGCTTAGGGCCCAGCTGTTCACAATGTCCTTTAAATATTTGGTTGCTGGAATCAGATACAATACATCCCAGCCTGCTGACAGCACTAATGGATGTGGGATTGTGAGTGGGTGAGGAGGTTGTAAAAATGCACCAAGAAGACTGAGACAAGTGGAGTGAAAGGGTAAATACGTGATAGATGGAGAACAATGTGGATAGAGGTGACAGTGTGCCCTTTGGTGGAAATGATAAATTGGAAGTTTACCATTTGAAAAGGATTGGTTGAAACATGTTGATCTACAAAGGAACATATGCTCCTTTTTGTTGTTTCCTTCTGCATCAACCTCTGAGGCCCCTGCAGCGCAGTGAGTTCTGTAACCTGATGTCAATACAAGGAATAGCATTGGCACACTGACCAGTGTATATACAACCAGCAAGTGGGGAGCTATAACACGGAAAAGGATCTGCATCTCCTTGTACACCAGTCGCTGAAAGCAATATTGCAGAAATAGAAAGCAGTGAGGAAGATAAATGTTGTATTGACCTTCATTGCAGGGGGATATGAGTCTAGGAGTAAGGTTGTCTTACTGCAGCTGTACAGGGCCTAGTGAGACATTAATTCGAACATTATGCAGCATTATGTGCAGTTTTGGTCTCCCCACCTAATAAAGACAAACCTGACATTGAGGGAGTGCAGTGAATGATGACCAGACTGATCTCTGAGACGACAGGCTTGTTGTGGGAACAGAGTTTGGGGTGACTGGGCCAGTATTCAACAGGGTTTAGAAAAATGAGTGGAGATCTCAGTGAGATATACAAAATTCTGACAGGGTGAGACAGATTGGAGGCAGACATGATTATTCCCCTGTCTGGGATGTCTAAAACAAGGGGCCACAGCATTAGGTACAGGCAGGTCACTCTGCATTGAGATCAGAAAAACAGGTCAGACATTGGTGACCCTGGGGAATTGGCTCGCACGTGGAAACCAAGACACTGAATATAAGTCAGGATTTAGAGACAGTAAAGGGATGGTGGGAGAGCAGGAGTACGGTGTGGAAATGAAGGGTCAATCATCATTACATTGAATTGGGTAGCAAACTCGGTGGACCAAACACACTACTGCATTTCCTATTTTATAACTTCCCAAGGTTACTCACATTAACAGATATGTATATCGTGTGGGGTAAGTGCATCGAGGAGATTTTTTCCATGAAATAGAATGGGGGAGGCTCAATGTGTTGTATGACCTACTCCTTTTCCGCTGTCTCTGTGCAGTCTGTGGGAAAGCTCTGTAAATGTTGTCACATGCTCTCAGATGTTAGGAAGGAGGACTGTGTTCTCATTCCCTTTTCTGACACTGATGCTGGGGCCGGGTGTTCTGTCCGGTTTCATCCTTTCAGACCTCGAGTAGTTTGATAAAAGTGAGTGCCTTGCTTGGCCGTTTCAGAGACCATTGAAATGTTTATCACATGTCAGGGTCTTTGGCGTCAGTTTTAGGCCAGCCCAGGAAATCACGGGAGATTCACTTCCTAAAAGTACATTGGAGAAGGAAATTCTGTTCACAATCGATATTGGCTTCAAGGTCACTGTTACTGACCCCAGATTTTAGATCTTGATATTTTATTAATTGTTTTTAACTTCCACCTGCTGCCAGAGCATTAGCCTGGTTTGGATTAGTAATCCAGTGACATTTCCACAACAGCACCATCTCCACTTGGGGACCTGTCGGAAACCACACTGAGCAGGATATTTCTGTGCTGTTTGTCAGCTCTGTCAAAAAGAACTCCCACCCAATGTGACTGACGTGATGGGAATGAGGGGGTGATAATTGGTCAGATTGTAATTATTCCCCTCAAAGGGGACTGGACACAGCTGAGTAATTTTCCACATTGCCAGGGAGATGGTAGAGTTGGAGCTGGAATGAAACAGCTTCCTCAGGCACACGGCTTGTTATACAGCACAAGGCTTCAGTCCTATTGCAGGAATGGGGTCAGGACCCATTGCCTTTGTTGCATCTGCTGTGTTCAGCTGTTTCTTCATCTCACGTGCAGCAAATCGAAATAATTGAAGACTGGCATCTGTGATTCTGTGGGCATCATGATGAGGGTGAGATGTATCATCGATTCAACACTTCTGGCAGATGATGGTGCAGATAAAATATCCTTCTCTTTTACACTGATGTGTAGGTCTGTTCCATTATTTAGGATGGGGATGTTTGTGGAGCCCTCTCCTCCAGTCATTTGTTTAATCGTCCATCACCATTTATAACTGAATGTGGCAGGACTGCAGGGCTTCGATCTGATCTGTTGGTCAAGTCCGGTAGCTTTAAGTGTTAGCATCAGGTTAAGGTTCATGTGATTCTGACTCTGACATGTTCACCCACACTCATCACTGAGCCATAGATGGTGTTGATGGTAATGACAGACTGAGGTATTATCCTGGCAAAAAGTTTCAGGTTGTGGTTGAATGCAGGTCTGCTTCTCCTGCTGCTGTGGTCTGCAGCACTACATGAATACGCAGTTTCGAGCTGCAATATCTGCAATGCTCTATGCTCTGTTCCCGAATTCTCACTGAGACCCATTCACCCATCAGCCCTGTACTCAGTGACCTAACCTGGTTTCTGATGTGGAAATACTTCAACTTTCACACTCTCATTCTGCTGAGGGTCTGTCTCCCCGGGTCTTGCCTCCAATCTGACTCATTCCGCAAAAGGATTTAACTGATCTTAATTCAAATATTTGATTCACCTGGCTCTTTTTCCTTGAGAAATGTCATATTCTGTGTTCAAAGTCAATGCTTTCCCTCTGTTTCTCTCCCTGACCATGATTAAGAGCTCTGTAGTGTCAGTGATACCAGCCTTATGTAGTTTCAGAACCAGTTAATTCTCTGGATTCCCAATCATCTTCACCACATTGTATGTTTTCTCTTTTGGTTTGATGCCTTATTACTCTTGGCAACCTTGTCCTCCCATGAGTATGTTTCATCTTCTTGGGGTTTCATTTCTGGTATTATCTTCCGAATTATCCCCAGAACCTCCTGCTATTGCTGCTCCATGGTCTTTCCTCCTCAGCTCCCCTTCCAATTAACTCTGGCCAGCTCCTCCCGCCTGTCTTTGTAGTTACATTGCTGAATTATAATCACATTACATCTTGGAGAAAGCATTACGTATAAAATGAAAGAATGAGTTTTGAGAGATGGGCCACGAAGATTGGTGGATTTCTTAACAAGATACAAAGGGAGAACGAGAGGGAGGATATAGATATGGAGATGTGGAAAATGAGAGAACTATATTATCGAAAGAAGTAGATGTACTTCCCTCAATCTTTTGGCAATTCCTGTGTGCTGTGGTCCTTTGTACAGTGCACGTACAGCAGAGCAATATGTTCATACGCTGGGTCTGATGCCATAACTTTCCTCTCCAATAATATGACAGACACTAGTTTTGGAAAGAACCCAACAGGCCAACATATTTAATTCCTGGTAGAAAGGGGATTAACTGAAATAAGTTTGGAAACCAGAAACAAGAATTTCTAGCACACATTCTGATAAAAATGAGAGACCAGAGTTGGGAATTCCAGAAAAGGGGGAACGTTGAGAGAAAGGGAAGGTATCACTTCAGATGAAGATCAAATAATGTTTTAATGCTTAAAAAAATTTATTCATCATGTGCATCAATTTTTGTTAACTGTTTCTCCGTTGTTCATTCAGAATGTGTTGGACACATGTGAAGAATGTTACTTATCTGAACACACACTGATTAAATAGTGTATATAAAATCGTTTTCTTCTCCATTTCAGACTGTCCTGCTGTCGTGATAGCAGGATATGTGAACATCAACTGGCTACCAAAAGACATGACCCAACATCACTAGTTTCCATACATACAGAAAAAGAAGGACACCACGTTGACTGTGACAATGCACACTTCTTAGGACAAAGCGACGCACGAAAGTTCTTAGAAACATGACATTCTAGCCAGAAGTCCATCAACAAACGCATCAATTTAGATCCTATCTACCTTCCCTTGAACAAAAAACTGGAAATGACATCATGCACCTTAAGAACCCAAGACCTATAAAAAGACGAGACAGACCACCAGTGCGTCACCAGAGACTCTCACTAATGATATTCCCAAGTCATGGTGACGAAACATCTGAAACAAACCTTCAAGCTCGGCTAGTTAAGATACATACTTATAAATTGTTATTTTTCTCTTAATAGTGGAATTTGGGACTACTTTGTCACTCGTGTTTTAACAGATTATGAGGTGAGGTGAGCTTTTCTCAGTGTGTGGTTTTAATTAACGGGGAGTTCAACATTGACATCATAACAGTTTGAGGGCTTGTCGTGTAGGATTTAGACAGATTTGGGGAACAAAAGGTCCCAGAAGATTCCATCACTTTGCAGTTAGTGACCTCGATCTTCAAATAAAACAGGTGAGAAAATTCATTTAATTTTGTTTCCTTGTGGTTGGTTAAATTAAAAGAAATGGCTTTTAATATTACTAAAGAGGTTCTGAGGTTTAAAGGTGATTCCCAAATTTGCCAAGAAAGTGTAGAAAGACAAAGGAAGAGCATACTTCTGGAATTAACACGTAGATTAGAATTGGGTTTCACCAGGGACGTACAGAAAGCTGTCATCATAATGGAGTTGGTCAAGCACTTTGTCTATCAGAGAAGCAGGCAAGTGCAGTCGAGTTCGAGAAACTTAAATTGCAAATATGACAACTGGAGTTAGAGGATAAAGAGACAGAGAGACAGAAAGAGAGAGAAGATAGAGAAAGATAAAGATAGGAAAAACGAAGAGAGGGAGGATTTGAAATTCTGAAGTTTGGAATTAGATAAGAAAGTTAAATTAGCTGGATGAAGATGAAGCGAGAATGTAGGGATGTATACTTTTATGTTAATACATTGCCATATTTCGGTGAGAAAAATGCCCAAACCGTTTTTATTTCATTTGCAAAATTGGCTCGGCAGATGGCATGTCCAATGAACCTGTGGATAATGCTACTTTCTGGATCAGTGGTGCTGGAAGAGCACAGCAGTTCAGGCAGCATCCAACGAGCAGGGAAATCGACCTTTCGGTCAAAAGCCCTTCATCAGGAATAAAGGCAGTGAGCTGGAAGCATGGAGAGATAAGCTAGAGGAAAGTGATTTGGGGAGAGAGTAGCATAGAGTAAAATGGGTGAGTGGGGGAGGAGATGAAGGTGATAGGTCAGGGAGGAGAGGGTGGAGTGGATAGGTGGAAAAGGAGCTAGGCAGGTCGGACAAGTCCGGACAAGCCATGGGGGCAGTGCTGTGCTAGAAGTTTAGAAATCGGGTGAGGTGGGAGAAGGGGAAATGAGGAAGCTGTTGAAGTCCACATTGATGCCCTGGGGTTGAAGTGTTCCGAGGTGGAAGATGAGGCATTCTTTCTCCAGGCGTCTGGTGGTGAGGGAGCGGCGGTGAAGGAAGACCAGGACCTCCATGTCCTCGGCAGAGTGGGAGGGGGAGTTGAAATGTTGGGCCACGGGGCAGTGTGGTTTGGTGAGGGTATCTAGGAGATGTTCCCTAAAGCGCTCTGCTAAGAGGTGTCCAGTCTCCCCAATGTAGAGGAGTCCGCATCGGGAGCAACGGATACAATAAATGATATTAGTGGATGTGCAGGTAAAACTTTGATGGATGTGGAAGGCTCCTTTAGGGCCTTGGATAGAGGTGAGGGAGGAGGTATGGGCACAAGTTTTACAGTTCCTGCGGTGGCAGGGGAAAGTGCCAGGATGGGAGAGTGGGTCGTAGGGGGGCATGGACCTGACCAGGTAGTCACGGAGGGAACGATCTTTGTGGAAGGTGGAAAGGGGTGGGGAGGGTGGTGGGGTCTTTTTGGAGGTGGCGGAAATGTCGGCGGTCTCTAAAGAAGGAGGCCATCTGGTGTGTTCTATGGTTGAACTGGTCCTCCTGGGAGCAGATACGGCAGAGGTGGAGGAATTGGGATAACGGGATGGCATTTTTGCAAGAGTTAGGGTGGGAAGAGGTGTAATCCAGGTAGCTGTGGGAGTCGGTGGGTTTGGAAAAAATGTCAGTGTCAAGTCGGTCATCATTAATGGAGATGGAGAGGTCCAGGAAGGTGAAGGAGGTGTCAGAGATGGTCCAGGTAAATTTAAGGTCAGGGTGGAATGTGTTGGTGAAGTTGATGAATTGCTCAACCTCCTCGCGGGAGCATGAGGTGGCGCCAATGCAGTCATCAATGTAGCGGAGGAAGAGGTGGGGAGTGGTGCCGGTGTAATTACGGAAGATCAACTGTTCTATGTAGCCAACAAAGATACAGGCATAGCTGGGGCCCATACGTGTGCCCATGGCTACCCCTTTTACTTGTGGGTAATGCTAGTTCAAACTAAGCTGGTGGGTGAAGCTTGAGAAGTCTGTGCAGTGCTGTCACATGAGGGAGCAAGAGAATATGCAGATGTCAAACTGGCTATTTTGCGTGCTTATGAATTGGTACTAGAAGAATATAGGCAGTGGTTCAGAAATATAGAGACAGAACCAGGTCAGACTTATATTGAGTTTGAAAGAAGTAAACACAGTCATTTTGATAGATGGGTGCATGCCTTAAAAATGGATAAGACCTGTGATGCTCGAAGGGAGATTATTCTGCTGGAGGAGTTTAAAGACTCACTTCCAGAGATGGTAAGAATTCATGTGAATGAACAGGAAGTTCAAGAAGTGAGAAGCATGGCAGAAATGGCAGGTGAGTATGCATTGGCGCATGAGATGAAATTTAGCTTCTGGGAGGATTTTCATCCTGTGAGTGATAAAAATTTGAAGAAGGGTGAGATCCTACACTACAAAAGCACACTGGCAATAGGTTACCCCAGGTGAAAAAACCAAGTCCAAGGGGTTGAAAGGATCCAAGGCCTCAGGTGTTCTTACAATAATGTAGTTAAACACATAAAAAATTACAGTGCCGATGGGTTAAGAAGGGCACTGGGTAAAGGTGTTTTCACTGCAGTAAGTTGGGACACAAGGTGCTGGGCATTGAAGGAAGACACTTTGGGAAAAGATGTTATAAAGCAGTTTAAGCCAGTGGCATTAGTGGACTTGGTAAAGGAGACTCCAAGTGGAGCCGAGGAGCTGCAGAAGAGTGCACTGCCCAGGCAGGGGCGGTGTATGGAGGCAGTGCCTGGTCTGTATAAAGAATTCGCCTCCGTAGATAAACCTTAGTAAGGAAAAATGGGGTGTGGGGGGAGGACAAGTAGTTATAATTTTCCAAGATACGGGATCTGCTCAGTCACTAATAGTTGATCTGGGTTGAGTCTGGGGGAGAGAAGATTCAGAAATTGGTGAAGTCAACGTTGATTCTGTATAGTTTGAGGGTTCCAGGTGTCCTACCACCTACCCATTTCATCTTCCTCTCTGACCTTTCACCACCAGACATCACTTGCATCTCCTAATCACCTTCCAAGTTACCTCCCACCCAGCTCCACCCCCACCCGCCAATTTAATTCTCAGCCCCTTCCCCCTCCCTTACCTCCCACTTTCCTGATGAAGGACGCATGCTTGAAACGTCAACTCTCCTGTCCAACGGATGCTGCCGGCCTGCTGTGCTTTTCCAGCACCACACTTTTCAACTCTGTTCTCCAGCATCTGCAGTCCTCACTGTCCCTCAGCTTCTAATAGTAAGAGATGGAAGTATTTTCACTCTTTCCGGCATGTTACTCAACAACGCGATAATTTATGCAATGGGTACAGAAATTAAGCATTCCCTTGTGTAACATTAGGTTGGAGTGCCAAATCAAGTTTGGGGAAGTAACAGTGAGAATGAGTGATAGAGTGTCAGTTCCGGGAATACGGTTTGTTCATGGGAATGATTTAGCATAATCCAAGGTGGGAGAGGCACCCCTTGTGGTGGAGAAGACAAAGTAAGACCAGGGAACTGGGGAATTAAAAGAAACATACCCAGGGGTTTTTCCAGACAGTGTAGTAACAAGATCCCACTGTCATAACTTCCAACAGGAAGGAAAACCGAAAGAAAAAGCCAAAGGAGTTGATGTACGGAAGACTCAGGCTAAAGCATCTCTAGTGGCTGGAATGCACAAGGACGTAGTTTTTTTTTGTTGTACATGTCATACATGCCAATGGTAGGTAAGTCACAGGCAGTATAAACCAGCACCTTTGTTGCCAAACCCTGTATTTGAAGAACCTTTCACATGGGTTACTCGCAGTGGGCTACGCAGTGTGATTCAGTCAGACCAAGGGTCTCATTTTACCGTGCAGCTGTTTAAGGACGTCATGGATAGTTTCGGCATACAGCAGTTTGAATGAAATGCATCCCATCCCGAATCCCAGGGAGCCTTGGAAAGTTGGCATCAGATGCTGAAGACAATATGAACAGCGTACTGTTAGAATTACCCGAATTATTGGAATAAAGGCGTCTCATTATATTGTTTCCCATTAGAGATGCCCCAAATAAATCTACTCATTTTGCTTCCTTTGAGTTAATATTCGTACATGAAGTGAGAGGTCCTTTGAAATGAATGAAATATAAATTGACAGGACCAAAGTCGGAGATCTCACACTTGGATTATTTATGAGAGGTGAGGGAGAGATTAGACCGAGTAGATGAGTTATCTAAACAGCAGCTGAAGAGGGCACAGCGTAGAGTGAAGCAGGTGGCAGATAAAACTCTGAAATTTTGATGATTTCCCGAGGGGATGAGGTATTAGTATTGCCACCAGTAGTAGGAAATCCCTTCAAGCCAAGTTTAATGGCCCCTTTCAAATTAAAAAAAAAGTTTAGTCTAAAAGTTAAACTATCTGCTAAATCTACCGGATCTGACAAAAAATGTTAGAGAATGTTATGTGAATGACTAATGCTCCAGACACATTGAAGACTGAGGAACAGAGTTGTGACCAGATGAACAAATTGTGCAGGTTATCTGTATGATGTAGTGGTTTTCAGCAAGTGATTGGAAGCTCACATGTTACAGTTGGCAGGGCATGTTGGACGGTTACAATAAGCAAACTTGATAATAAACTGAAAGAAAACAGAATTCGTGAAGGCCGAGGTGACGTTCTTGGGACATTACATTGGACATGGAAGGTTGACCCCATGGCTTTGAGGAATTTCCACGACCATCTTCGAAGAAAGAGTTGCTTCTACGTTTGGAACTGCATGGATTCTATCGGAAGTTTGTTGCAAACTTCAGCAGCGCATTGGCACCACTGCTGGATTTATTAAAAAGGTCACAGAAATGTGGTGGACAGAACAACGCCAGGAGGCATTTGAGAATTAAAGGATTAATCACCCTGCACCAGTTTTAGCTGCACCAAATATTTTGAAAATCTTTGAAAATTGTGTTAGATGCTAGGGATATAGGGCTCGGAGATATACTGATACAGAAAGATGATGATGGAATTGAATGGCCAATTGGATTCTTGTCGATACTTGTCGATATCCACCAGAAAGAAATACAAAGTCTCCATTATTGAAAAAGAATGATTAAATTTTGCACTGGAGTGACAATATTTTAATATTTATATGCCAAAAAATGTCGGAGATGATTGTGGATAACGACAAACCTCTCGCATTTTTTTGAATATTTAAAGGCCAGAATATGAGAGTATTTAATTGGAGTCTTATCTTACCGACTTCAAACTTACAAAATGTACGTGCTGTGGGTCCTAAAATGTGATAGCAGATGTGTTTTCGCAGATTTAAAGGAAAACGTTTAACTAAGATTTGACTTATTGCAGTGTTATATATGTGTGCAGAATTAATATGGATGATATAGCTGAGATGAATACTTTTGTAATCCATAATAATGGAATTAAGAATAATTAGAGGAAGAGAAATGAAGCCATCTTTTCATTCTGCTGTTTCATATTTTTTTTCTGAAGGAGGAGATGCTATGAAGCCTAAAGCATGTCCAGTCACTTTAAGACAGAACGGGTTTTGCTGAATAGAAAGTACAACCACAGATGCCAGCTAAACGTCAGGCTGTTCCATATGTCACCGTTAGCTGGAAAATGGATACCTGAGTTTTGGTTGCTGTTTTGAAAACAATTCAAATACAACCAAATAGTTTAAATAACGCTCCGGATAACAGAAGTCAACGGAATTTGAATATCATTGTTTGGAAACCTGGAAAGCAATCAAATTAGGAGAATTATTATATTATGGGAAGTATATAAACTCAGCATTTTGAAACGAGAGGGACAGCCACTGCGACACAACAGCAGAGTAACTGCTGTAGAGCAGGAGTGCTAACTGACCATCTCAAACACTTTCTATCAAAGATACATGTCCATGTAAAAACTATTTGCAGTTAAAAAAAAACATGACCCAGGGAGATCAGCAGTTGGAAGAGTGAACACAGCATGGGAGATGGATTCCGTGTGGTCTTGAGATTGTAATGTTTAATATGTGGGTTGTTGGAACAACATATTTTTACAGAGTTGGAGTCAGATAATAAGTAGCTAAGAAAAGAGGGGTTTGTATTTGTGAATAGTTGTTGTTTAGTGTTCACTATTAAAGTTAAGAAACTAACTTGTGACGTTTTGTGTAAATAGTGGAATGTAGGAGATCTGTGTCACTCATATTTTAACAGATTACGAGGTGAGGCGAGCTTTTCTGGGTGTTTGATTTTAATTAACAGAGGGCTTCGACTCCACCTTGTAAATGTCCATCCACGCTAACCCCATTTCCCTGCAGTTGGCCCATATCCTTCCAATCATTTCCTATCCACATATTTATCCAAATGCTTTTAAAATGTTGTTAATGTACCCCCCTCAATTACATCTGCTGGCAGCTCATCCACGTACCAGCCTCTGTGTGAAGAAGTGGTCCCTCAGGTTCCCTTTTTCCTTCTCCTCTAAACTTAAACTGATCCTCTCTCATCCTCGATTCTCTAAACCTTGGAAAGAGACTGAGACCATTAACCCTATCCATACCCCTCGTGATCTTATACAGCTCCATAAGGACTCCCTCAGTCTCTTACACGCTAAAGAAAATGTCCTAGCTTGTCCAAACTCTCCCTATAACTCAAACCATTGGGTCCTGTCAACGTCTTTGTAAATTTCTTCTGCACTCTTTCTAATCTAATAAGATCAACCACATAAAAAGGTGACAAAACTGAACACAATACTCCAAGTGCGGCCTTACCAAAGTCCTGTGTAACTGCAACATAACTTCCCAACTTCTACTCAATATCCTGCCTCATGAAGGCCAGTGTGCCAAATGCCTTCTTCACTGCCCTGTTTACCTGTGAATCAACTCTCAGAGAACCATGCACCTGAACACCAAGATCTCTCTGCCCACTGCAAACCTTAAGGCCCTCCCATTCACCATGGAATTCCTACCTCGATTTGATTTTCCAAACTGCAAGACTTCACACTTCTATATTAAATTCCATTTTCCATTTCTCGGTCCACTTCCCAACCTGATTAAGGTCCTGCTGCAATTTCTGATAAACTTCCTCACTGATCATGCTCCCAATTACTTTAGTGTCATCTGCAAACTAACTAATCATACCTTGTACATTCTCAACCAAATTATAGATAACAAACAACCATGGACCCAGCCTCCAGTCTGATAAGCATCCTTCCACTAAACCCTCTGCTTCCTACCATCAAGCCAACTGTGTATCCAATTGGCCATTTCCCCCAGCATTCCGCGTGATGTAACTCTCCAGAGCAGCCTGCCGTGTGGTACCTTATCAAAGGCCTGACTGAAATCCACGGAGACTACATCCACCGCTCCGTCCTCACCAACCTTCCTGGTCACTTCATCAAAGAACTCCAACATATTTCGGAAAGCATGATCTCCCACTCACAAGTCTATGCTGACTGCTCCGAATCAAACCCTGTATAAATAATGGGTGCAGTCAATGGTATGCTGTCCTTCATTGTGAGATAATTCGAGTACATAAGTAAAGCCATCTTCCTGCTGTTGTAGAGCCTTGCTGAGAGAGTATTCTGGGACACTCTCTACAGATTTGATCACCTTTGTAAGGAATGATCTCCTTACCATAGACACGGATGATGGTTACATGAGGATAGAGTGAAGAAGCTGAGACCTTAATCTGTAGAGCTGTGAGAGATGAAGAAATGGTGATGCTGAAACACGAGGAGTGGCAGCGATCACTTATTTGCAAAAGAGACATTGATAGGGTGAGAAATTCCATACTTTACCCAGGATTAATTGGTTTGGTTTATTGCCACGTGTATCTCAGTACAGGGAAACATCTTATTTATGAGCGGTGGAGGCAGATCATAGTAAGCATGGCCAGACAGATCATATGATGGAAATAGACTTGGACAGAGTAAGGCATACAGGTTACGCTGCACAGGACGTGCACTAGACAAGATCAACATGAACAAGATCAGCATTATTTGAACTTAGAGAGTCCATTCATCAGTCTAACGTGACTTTCCTAATAGTTTATATGCCTAAAGTAACTCTCCCACGTTATTGTGTAGTCGGTGTGTGAACCCATACTGAACGTCATGTTGCTCACAATCCCCAACAGCTGCCACAGTACTTTCCATCTGAAACAGGTAGCCATTCCCACCAGCTTCCACCCTACATAGAGAACACCAGGCTGGCTTCTCGGAGATGGAAGAGACCTTCTTGAAACTTCACACAATACATATGGCTTCCCTCCTCACTGCGAGAAAACCACGTTAAAGTCCCACGTGTGTATCATGAGCAGCGGAGCCAGGAGGAACAACGTGGAGCAGTCTGTCTGTGCAGACTCTGCTCCATTTGGTCATCATGTTAGAGCATCAGTTAGGAGACAGTGAGGACTGCCGATATTGGAGATCAGACTCGTGAGTCGATTGCTGGAAAAGCACAGCAGGTCAGGCAGCATCCGAGAAGCAGGAGAAATGATGTTTCGGGTGCAAGCCATTCATCAGGAATCAGCATCAATTATCTCATCTGTCCCTGTGTAAGTGTGTTGAGGGGGAATGGCCTCTTCCTGTTCCTGTATAAATGGCTCAAGGGGCTGAATGGCTTCCTGTTGATCCTGTGTAATTGGCCAAAGGGGCTGAATGGCCTCATCCTATTGCTGTGTCAGTGACTCAACGGACTGACTGGCTTCTTCCTCATCCAATTGGACAGGGCCAAGGGCCTGATTGGGTTACCCCGGTTGCTGTATGACAGCTCGATGTACTGACAAGTGTGATGATGGTGTAGCTTTAAGAGGTAATTCTGTTCTGGATTCTTTTAAGAGACAGATTGAACGACCGTTACCAAGCTGGTTAGTTAAGGCCACTTGAGTAAACAGCGAGGGAGGCCTTGGGTTTATTTTAATGCAGCCTGAATGGGTGTGGCCAGCTCTCACAGATTAGGAGTTTTGGTTTCTCAGTAACATCAGGAACTATAGGGGTCTCCACAGAGTTGGAAGCTTCAGTGGATGTCTCCTGGCTGCTACTCTCTATGAATTTTCTCTTGCTGCTGTTTTTAATTCCTGAATTGGAGAAATCTTTGTGAAAATCTGTGTCTGAATATACCTTTTTGCCAGGGGCTGTTATTATGTGATTTTCCTATATTGGAACAATTCATTAGTAATAGTTCCTAGATCTATTATTCTGTTAATTTGTCCAACAGAAATAAGTTGTTCTAAATTCCCCTTTCTTTGGTTTCATTTTATCTACCGTGTTTAAATAAATGGTGTTTTACTTCACACCAAGTACTTTGACCAGTCACATTGCATCTGTAACAGACACTTTACATTTCCTTTAAAATATGAAAACATTAGAGTTTAGGCTACCGCCTTCCAATATTTTCGAGGCGCTCTCGTGTGGTCCATCACATTAGACTCCTTCTCTTCCCGAGTAATAAGCTTTAGGCACTGAATGGGCTGTCCTTGCTCTTCTCCAATAGTGACAATGGGCTGAATGGTTTCCTCATATTCCTGTGAAACCAGCGTGAGGTGCTGAATCTACTCTTGTTATACTATGGCAATGTGCAGTGCCAGGCAGTGCAGTTACATGAATGTTACAGACACGTTAACACAACAAACATGAGTGGAGTCTGGGGCTTACAGACCAGTTCAGGAGCTGACGGGGGAACTGAATGCTCTGAACATTGTGGAATCTTAAGTGAGCATCCCCACTTCTGATCTTATGGTTGGGAGCGAGAGACACTGATGAAGCAGCTTAAGCTGTTTGTGAAGATGAGATTACCCTGAGGATCTCCCACAGAGGTGATCCAGGACTGAGATGATGAACATCTTCCTTTGTGCCATGTTTGACTCCAAACGCTGGAGAGTTTTCTCTGATTCCCATTAAGTTCAGGTTTGTTAAGCTCCTTGATGTCAACAGAAGTTAACCACTGCCTTGATATCAGGGCCGGTCATTTTTACCTGACCCCTTGTGTCAACCTCTTTTGTTCATATCAATAGGCCATGGTATAGGAGCAGCAAGGGTTTTCTTCAAACAGGTGGCATTGAATGTCAGGATTTATCTTCTCAAGGGTGTTCGGGGAGCCAGATGACTGAAAGTATTTGAAGAGGAGGTAGATGGATATTGACCTGTCAGAGAGTTGAGGGCGATGAAGAATTGGGTATGAAAGAGCATTTGAGACCAAGAGCAGATCAGTCATGATCTTAGTGAAGGGCAAGGCAGGTTTGGGGAGTGAACGACCTGCCCCTGTGTCTGATGTTCTCACATTCTGTTATTGGAAAGTTAGTGGGTGTTAGTTTCATGGATGTTCTGTTATTGAATGTTTCCGTCAGGGAGACCAGAGGATTTTGTGAGCCATCCCTGGGTGAGGTATGGGAGCTCTATTCATAATAAATTTGTGTCTCCAACATGACCAACAAATGGAGCAGAAGTTTCAGAGAGGGGAAGTTCTGTAAAGAGAGATGAGGGGCCTCTTTCATACCCAGCCTGGGTTTTACAAATACATTTCTCAAATCATCTCAAAGCGTGTGGGACAGTCTTGAAGGGCCGAATGATCTCCTCTGTTTCTGGAACCAGGTTATAGAAGTAAGTAGCCTCTAAATGCTCCTGCCTAACAGGTTTAATGTCCTGAATGGAACACAGGAACACGGGATTGAGGGACAGGAGTGAGTCATTAGATACGTTGAGCCTTCTCCACCAGGCACTAAGATTGTGGCTGATCAGGTTGTGGTCTCAGCCCCACTTTCCTGTCTGCGTCCCATTATCCATGACTCAGTTCTCTGTCAAATATTTCACTAACGCAGCTTTCAATCAATGTGAACATAGAGGCATGATAAACTTCCAGAGAAGAGGATTCTGATTTGAAAGGTACTTTCAGAATTTTTCGTCATCCCTCTTATAGAATCAGAGTCATGCAGAACGGAAACAGACCCGTTAGTCCAATCTGTTCACTCCAATCGGATATCAAATCTGATCCAGTCCCATTTGCCAGCATTTGGCCAATATCCCTCCTCTTTCAGGTACTTTTTAAATTTGCGATTGTAACCGCCTTCACCACTTCCTCTGACAGCATTTTATGTACACACACCACTCTCTGTGTGAAACATTTATCTTCAGGTCCTTTCTAAATCATTTGCCCTCTCCCCTTCAACCTATGTTCTCTTTTCTGGGCTCCCCTACCCTGGGGAGCAGAACATGGCTGTTCAGAATATCCATGCCCCTGATGATTTTATAAACTTCTGTAATGTCACCCTTCAGCCTATGACACTCCGGGGGAAACACCTCAAACTAATCAACCTCTCCCTAAAGCTCAAACCTCCAGTCCTGTGACATCCGTGTAAGTCATTTCTGCAGAAAACCGAGTTGTACGCAGTATTCTTAAAGTGGCCTCACCAACGTCCTGTATAGATACAACATACCACCACAACTCCTATACTCACTGCTCTGACTGATTAAGGCAAATGTGTAAAATGTGTTCTGCACCACTCTGTCTACCTACGATTCCACTTTCAATGAACAATATACCTGCATCCCTCTGTCCATTTGTTCCACAACACTCCCCAGGACCTGACCATTAAGTGCATAATTCCTGCCCTGATTTGCCTTCCCAAAATGCAAAACCTCGCATTTATCTAAATTAAACTTCATCTGTCACTCCTTCCCCCTTTGTCCCATCTATTTGTGGTCTTGTTGTACTCTGAAATAATCTACTACACCACCTTTCTGATGTAATCTGTAAACTTTCTAACTATGGTCCCAATATTCACATCTAAACCCTTGACATAAATGATGAAATGTTTCGTGAACTGAGTCCTGATTCTTACAGCACACTGCTGCTCACAAGCCTCCAGTCTGAAAAATACCCCCTTCCTTCAAGCCAATTGTGACGAGCTTCTTCTGTATCCCAATGTGACCGAACCTTATTAATCTGCCTACTAATCAAAATGTTATGGACACCTTGCTGAAATCCATACAGACAATGTCTACCAAACTGCCTTCATCAATCTTCTTTGTCACCTCTTCATAAAACTCAACCAAATTAATGACACATGATTTGTCATGCAGAAAGCAACGTTGACTACCCTGATCAGCCCTTGCCTTCCCAAATGTATGTAAATGCTATCCCTCAGAATCCCCTCCAACAACTTACCCACCACCGACATCAGGCTCACCGGTCTATAGTTCCCTGGCTTTTTGGGTCACTGTTTCCTTTTCTAGTCCCACTCTTCCACTGCTCGTAACAAATGTTAAATGTAACCAGGTCGGTGATATGGCCGATGATATCGGTCTCAGACTGGGTCAGGGTCAGTTTTAGGAACAAGTCAGGCTAGTTTCTTTAATCTGCTCAAATAGCACGTTTATGATCCAGAGCAATGTTACTCCAACTATGATGGAATGATGACTGATAAACTGGACATTGCAAATAAAAGACTCGATATTTCCCGTTCTAAAACCACTGACACACACACACACACACACACACACACACACACACACACACACACACACACACACACACACACACACACACACACACACACACACACATACACACATACACACACACACTTTCACATTGAAAGAACTTTGTCCAAATATTAATGTAACTCATGACAAAAGGAATAATTGTGAGATTGTCCAAAATGTTATTCTGCTTCTGAAGATATTGTACTCACACAGCTGCTAGCAATGGGATTTTATCCTGGGAGAGTTGGATTTGGCTGAATTCCCTTTGCATTAGGCAGGCAGGAGGTTCCAGGTTAGCACAGTGGCTCAGTAGTTCGTACTGTTCCATTACAGCATCGGGGGATGAGTTCAATTCCAGCCTCGGGCGACTATCTGCGTGGAGTTTGCATCTTCTCCCCTTGTCTGCGTGAGCTTCTGATGGGTGCTCTCGTTTCCTCCCAAAGCTGTATAATTCAAGTGGATTGGTCAAATAGTCCATAGTTTTCAGCGATTTCTACTTTAGGTGCACTAGTCAGTGGTAACTGTAAAGGCGTGGGAAGGTTACTCTTTGGAAGGTTGGTATGGGCTTGTTGGGCCGAAGGGCTTGTTTCCACACTGCTGGGATTCTATAAAAATAAGAATGGTAACAATAACAGTAGAGTTTTGTTTTAGTTCGAACACGTTACTGTGATGAGGAATAATGAAGGAGAGAGAGTGCAATAGGCTGTTTCTTCTCAGACAGATGACATTTTCTCCCACTCTGAGATGAATCACACAGTAATGTCATTCTCTCCCAAACTGGACCATGCGAGGTCTCCTTATACATTGTCCAAACTTTGTCTCCATCACATTCCCTGTTCCATGTCGGTGCATCATTGCTGCTGTCATACAGAGCCATACACTGAGCAGAAAATGGTCTTGGTCGATTTGAAGATATGGTTATATGGCCCTGCGTCATTAAAAAATAAAATGTTTAATGTATTCAAAAAACAATGAACATAGAACATAGCACAGTCCAGCACAGAACAGGCCCTTCAGCCCACCATGTTGTGCCGACCACTGATCCTTATGTATGTACCCTTACATTTCTGTGACCATATGCATGTCCAGCAGTCTCTTAAATGTCCCCAATGACCTTGCTTCCACAACTGCTGCTGGCAACGCATTCCATGCTCTCACAAGTCTCTGTGTAAAGAATCCGCCTCTGACATCCCCTCTATACTTTCCTCCAATCAGCTTAAAACTATGACCGCTCGAGTTAGCCATTTCTGCCCTGGGAAATAGTCTCTAGCTTTCGACTCTATCGATGCCTCTCATTATCTTGCACACCTCAATTAGGTCCCCTCTCCTCCTCCTTTTCTCCAATGAAAAAATTCCGAGCACAGTCAACCTCTCCTCATAAGGTAAGCCCTCCAGTCCAGGCAGCATCCTGGTAAACCTCCTCTGAACCCTCTCCAAAGCATCCACATCTTTCCTATAATAGGGTGACCAGAACTGGACACTGTATTCCAAAGGTGTTCGGACCAAAATTTTATAGAGCTGCAACAAGATCTCACGACTCTTAAACTGAATCCCCCTGTTAATGAAAGCCAAAACACCATATGCTTTCTTAACAACCCTGTCCACTTGTTTGGCCATATTAAGGGATCTATCTACCTCCACACCAAGATCTCTCTGTTCCTTCACACTGCCAAGAATCCTATCCTTAATCCTGTACTCAGCATTCAAATTCGACCTTCCAAAGTGCACCACCTCACATTTATCCAGGTTGAACTCCATCTGCCACCTCTCAGCCCTTCTCTGCACGCTGTCAATGTCCTGCTGCAGCCTACAACAGCCTTCTATACTGTCACCGACACTTCCAAAATTCATGTCATCTGCAAACTTGCTGATTCATTCTTCAATCCTCTCATCCAAGTCATTAAAAAAATGTCCCTGTGGAACTCCACTCACCACAGACTTCCAGGCAGAATATTTTCCTTCCACTACCACTCACTGTCTTCTGCTTGCTGCCAATTCTGTATCCAAACAGCTAACACAGATACCGGTGTTAAAATTAATGTTTTGTTTTAACAAATACAGAAATTGCTGGAAAAGCTTGGCAGGTCTGTCAGAAGCTGAAAATGTGTTGCTGGTTAAAGCACAGCAGGTCAGGCAGCATCCAAGGAACAGGAAATTCGACGTTTCGGGCCAGAGCCCTTCATCAGGTCTGTCAGCATCCAGATGCCTTTTAGATGATGTAGTTGTACCAGCCTCCACCACTTCCTCTGGCAGCTCATTCCATACACACACCACCCTCTGTGTGAAAAGGTGCCCCTTAGGCCTCTTCAAAATCTTTCCCCTCTCACTTTCCACCAATGCCTTCTAGTTTTGGACGCCTATAACCTGGGGAAAAACCTTGACTACAAATCCTATCCATGACCGTTCTGATTTTATAAACCTTTACTGCTGCGAAATGTGACTTCAATCAACACGAATGGCTGTACTTTCAATAATCCCAGGCCGAAATGCTGAAATTCAACACTGACACCTGTTCTTTCTCCATCAAGTCACAATTCTAAAACAAGTTTAATCAGTTTGTTCAGATATATTAGGAGACACTTCTATGGGATTTACACCGAGACCTTTGTGCCCGGAGGTAGGGACACGAGCACCACTCGGCAATACCCATAAAGCTGTAAACATTATTCTCCTGTGTGTTTGTCCATCAGCCTGTTATGACATGCTGGGACATACCTCTGCAACAGTCAGGACATGAATCCACACCTTCTGGTCCAGAGCAAGGAACACTACCGAACAATTTCAGGAATTGGAATCAAACCCAGAGCCATGGCTCAGAGACAGGGACACTACCCACTACACTACTATACCCAGATTTTGGGTCACATTTTAAGGGGCAGCGTTCAGCTCGATGTGGATTTATTATAATCAGGTTACCATTACTGAACTACACAAAAGATTTTGTTTTGTTCAACAAGTGCAAGATCGAAATTAACTATGACCATCTTTAATCGCTATTACCTGTAGTCTACAATATTAGGGAAAGAAATCCTGCAGAAACACTCTGCCCAATGAAGGGTCTCAAATAGATATTTATTACTGAACACCAGACACGGAGAAAGACCATAATTTCTGGTCCCAAAACACCGATCATTAGAACCCAACTCTAACGTGTGTCTGCCCTCTGCCTAAAACCATGAAATGATACCAGGCCGCTGATTGCTGTCCAGCCTCTCCTCCCCACTGACTGTGTCTGCAATCCGTCCCTCCTCCCTCTAACCACACAAGGCAACGCAAGCTCAGCGTGTTTGTGAAAATCAAGGCCGGAGTGTGCAGGCCTCCTGGAGAAGGGGTGGGCATTTTAAAATTAAATGGGGAAGGTGAGGAGGTGGTAATATCACTCACTGGCCGCGGCGTGGCAGATGGAGTTTAGTTTGGATTAATGTGAGGTATTGCATTTGGTAAATCCAACAAGAGCAGGACTTATACAATTAAACGTAGGGCCTTTGGCAGTGTTGTAGAACAGAGACCTCGGCCATCAGGTATAATTCTTTAAAATTTGCATCTCATAAAGATAATGTGATTAAGAAGGTGTTCTGCACACTTGCCTTCAATGGTCAGATCTTTGAGTATCGGAATTGGGACGTCATGTTGTGGTTGTACTCTCCTGGAATACTGTGTCCAGTCTGGGCATCCTGCCCCTCATTCCATAGACACACCACCCTCTGGGTGAAAAAGCTGTCCTTACGTCACTTTTAAATGTTTCCCTCCTTACCTCACAACTATATCCTCTAGTTTTCGTCTCCACTACCCTTATAAAATACCTTGACTATTCACTTTGATATTATTGACCTTGGTATTATTAAGCTGGAGAGGGTTCAGAAGAGATTAACCTAGATGTTGCTGGAAATGGAGGGATTGAGCTATCAGGAGAGGCTGGGTAGGCTGGGACTTTTTTCACTGGAGAGTATGAGATTAAGGGATAACTTTACAGAGGTTTATAAAATGGTGAGAGGTACAGATAAGCTGAAGGGCTGATGTCTTTTCCCTAGAACTGGAGATTCAAACTGATGGGTATTTGAAAAAGCGAGGAAAAAAGATTTACAAAAGTCATGAGAGGTAATTATTTTAGCCAGGAGCTGACGTGTGTGGAATGAACTTGCAGAGCAAGTGGTGAAAACAGGGACAGTTACAACGTTTAAAGGACATTTAGATCAGTACATGGATAAGGCATCAGTTTGGATGGTGCTGTGAGCAGCTGTCCTCTCTCTCCCTCTCTGAATGAATCCCTGTTGGTTTTCACTCTCTGCCAATGCCGGTGCAGTGGCGTGGGGAGGCCAGCAGAGGGTGGCATTGAATTACTTTCAGCACCACAGAGACTGCCAGACCTGCCCCACACAGAGACACACAGATATACGCACGGGAATGGTTAGGACACTGCATAGATCCCATCTGGTAATTTAAACTAAACATAATTAAATGCTCAGTTCGCCTCCTAAACTGTTAAAATATGAGTGACAGAGAACTCCCAAATTCCACTGTTTAAATAAAAACAACAATGTATTTTTTAACACTGAAAGTGAACTGAAAGAGACCCTCTATCTCTTAACTGCTTATAACCCGACTCCAGCTCTATAGCAATATACTGTTTCTGGGTCTGCCCTCCTCTCATATCACAGGTACTTGTAAGCTCTCAGTTCAGAGCAGCATTCACCCTCTCTTAAAGGTACAGCACATAATTTCAACTTCATCCCAATACACCCTGATGATTATAGATAAGTGGAACCTATCCTGATTTCTCTTGCTCTGTGGTTTGTCAATATTTCATCTACTCTGTCTCGTATGCGTCAGGATTTTTGTTGTTCCATTGACAGTATGTCATTATTCGACTCTGTCTGTGGGAATATATCAGTATTTCACTTGCTCACACTCCTGTGTGTGGGGCAGGAATTCAGTTGTTTCTTGGGGACCGTGATATATGACAATCTTAATGTTTGTAAATGGTACCAAACCTGCAAGAATTGTAAAGTCTATGGAGGACAGTGTGGAACTCTAACAGGACAGTGACACGCTGGTAGACGGGGATCAATGCAGAGCAGTGTGAGGTGATGCACTTTGATATGAAAGATAAAGAAAGACAGTTTAAAACAGGCTGTGCCGTTATAAAGGGGCTGCAGGAACAGAGAGCGCTGCGTGTGTATAAGCAGGAGCTTTGTTCAGGGGTAGGTGCTATAACAGATATACAGTGAGTGTGAGGGATCAGACAGAATACAGTGACCCTTATCCTGACAGAGAGGGGAATGTTATTGATGCTTGTCCTGTATTGCTGGACACTTCTTCAGACCGCAGATACTGCACTGAGCTGGGTGGGGAGCTCAGACCATGTTCAGTGGGTCTGGTGGTGTGGCTCCCTCTGGGAAGAGAATGGTCACCCTCTGTACTAGCCCATTCACCAGGACCTCCGTGCCCGTGTCGACAAACCGTGGTATAATTGCCCCTTATCTGCCATGCTCGGGGTAAACTGTACTGGGCAGCTCCAAGCTAAGAAATCTCAACCGTGTGCCCATTGGCCTTTTAAAGATGGCACCAGTGTCTGGGGTCATGGAATATCCAAGGGCACCCGGGCGACTGTGAGTCCCTCCAGCCATGATGGGTGGGAGAATCTGGCTGGTACTGAATGAGAGGGACATCATGGTGGGGGGCGGGTGGGGCTAGTCAATGAGTTGAGTTTCATAAGATAGCACCAGGAACCTAGCTTGGCCTCGTACAGATAATCTCTCTGTCACACTCAATGAAAATGGCACTGAGGCAAATTATTGTTAGAATCAGCCCAGTGAGTCATAGATTCTGTTGAAACTGCTCCCATTTACAAAGCTGTAGAACAAATGCTCATCCAAAACTCCCCATCATCTGACCTCACACCAATCTCCCTTTTTCCCATTTTTCCTGGGAAGACTGCCTCATGTTACAGGATGTTATCAAAGTGTATACGTTTCAGCATTCTGAAACCTGGGAACACATCCGTCCATGACACTGTCTCTCAGTCTCCCCCCTCTCTGCCGAACCCCAAACCCCTCCCATGTGATGATATTTAAACTGATTCCCCCGTCATCTCTCTCTGGCAGTGATGTTCACACCCACAGCACCCCCTTGTCATGGCACAATGGAGAGATGGAGCTGTAAATGGGTAGGGGCTGTACGTCCTATCACTTCCAGCATGGGCTGCAAATTTCCCCACACTGGGCAGTGATCGAACACAGTGTTACTGAGCAATGCACTGGGGTGGGGTACACAGTCCTACATGCTGGGAGGGTAACTGCTCCTGGTTAACGGTTCAATGCACCAGTTATCACTGCACGGGTCTCTGTGCTGGTCAGACTGTCTGGTTGAGCTTTATAGATAATACAATGATGTGATCTGCACAGCTCCCGGTGCGGGACAGATATGTAGCCTGTGCACAGTACATCATGGTGGTGGGGTGGATTGGGGGAAAAGGTGATGGACAGGTCTTGGAGCTCCCCGGAACGTTCTGTCCCCGACTTTCTATAACTGCCATTCCCCGGAACGTTCTGTCCCTGACATTCTATAACTGACATTCCCCGAAACGTTCTGTCGCTGACATTCTATAACTGACATTCCCCGAAATGTTCTGTCCCCAATATTCTATAACTGCCATTCCCCGGAGAGTTCTGTCCCTGACATTGTTTGTGAACGGCTCGACGTCAGTGAATTGAACAAACGATAAGATCCCGAGGGAAGAGATCCCATTCCAGGGAGAAGGAGACACTGTTCCGAAGGCCCCTCAGGCAGTTAAAAGGGTGAATACGTTTTCCCTGCGTTTACATTTCTTCACGACACAGGATCGACCACAATTTAGACCAAAATACAGAAATTCCCAAATTCCGTTTGTCTTCAGGAAACTGGGAGAGAATCCTTCAGGACAGCGATGTTTCCACTCTCCGAATTAGGAACTGGGAAGGAGTGACCTGTGCCTGCTCTCGAGTGATCGAGTGTGTGGGAATGTTCTAGAAACTATCTGTCCTTATGGGTGTGTCACTGTGTGTTTGGGGAGGGAGTGTTTCTTGTGGTTTATGTCACATTTTTGTCAGTAATTCCGATCTTCCCATTTGTTATTCCAGCTCCAATTATTTTAATAAATCCCTGAATAGAGGGGAACATTTGAAAATCTCACTGGGTCCCTGATCAAACGGGTCCCTTTGCCTCCAGGCTGATGGATAATGGGTTTGTTTTCCTTGCTCACAGTTAACGTAGTGACCATCTACGTCCTGCTTTATAAAGATTGTGGATTGTCTCCATGTGTCAGACGTTACCTGGGGGCCATGGCAGCGGCGGATCTCCTGGTCATTATCCTCGACCTGATACTGAGACACATTCCCATTGTTTATCGGGAACGGTTTTATTTCCTGGTGTTCTCCGTCCCCGTGTGTAATATCCACGCCGTCCTGCTTTATGCAGCCACTGACTGCTCTGTCTGGTTCACCGTCACTTTCACCTTTGATCGGTTTGTGGCCATTTGTTGCCAGAAGCTGAAAAGTAAATATTGCAGTGAGAAAACGGCGGCTGTGGTTCTGGGAGCAGTGACTGTGCTGAGCTGTTTAAAGAACATTTCCTGGTATTTTATGCTCACGGCTCGGTATCGGCTGGGGAACGAACCCTGGTTTTGTGATTTAACAAACGCTGTTTATTACTCCAGTGTCTGGGTCACAATCGAGTTCCTCCACCACATTCTAACGCCATGTGTCCCATTTCTCCTGATTCTGCTGCTCAATGCTCTCACCGTCAGACACATTTTAGTGACCAGCAGAGGCCGCAGGAGACTCCGCGCTCACACCAATGGGGACACTCAGTCTGACACAGAAATGAGAAACCGAAAAAAATCCATCATTTTACTGTTTGTGATCTCAGCCAATTTCATCCTGTTATGGTCAACGTTCATGCTGTTTTCTATATGGAACCGGATCGATTATATTGTGAATAACCCTCTGTATCTCGATGACTTTGTGCAGGAATTGGGCTTCATGCTGCAGCTCCTCAGTTGCTGCACAAACACCGTGATTTATGCCGTGACCCAGACTAAGTTCAGGCAGCAGCTGAAGAATGTGCTGAAATATCCCTTCACCCAAATCCATCCATCCATCAAATTCCCTCATTAATCACACCATCCGGGATTTTCTCATTTCAGTTCAGTGTTTCAGCGATGGAGCAGCCTGTCGCTATGGTAACAGACTGAGGGTAGCGCTCGTTTGTCCCTCCTTATCCCCCAGGGGGATTACAGGGAAACATTTCAATGTTTCTCACAACTCAGGGGCCAGTGAGAAAAGGCACCATCCCACTGACTGTATCCCTCACTTCCATTTGTAACCAATAAAAATGCTGATTAAAGCGTGCCGAGCAGCAGAGTGACCGATGTTGTTGTGTGTCTTTGTGTTGGAGAAGCTGAGCTGGAGAGAGACTGACTCAGCCCCGAGTCCTGGTTCTCAGGGAAGGGAAGGGGAGGGCACCGCGCCCTGGGCTCAGGAGCTGGGTTTAACTCCCTCGGTTCCCCCCAAATCCAACCTGGCCTCCCCATTACCTCTCCCCTACTCTTTCTCCTGAATTCTCTCTCTCTCTCTCTCTCTCTCCTACAGCACACACTCTCTTTCTCAACCCTCTCGTCATCCACCTCTCTCTCACAACCCCTCCAAACCCGGTTTCTCCACCTGCCTCCACTTTCCCTCTCCCCCTCTCTCTCTCACGTGCCGTCGCTGTCTCCCTCCCACAATTCCATCTCTACCTCATTTTCCCCAACCCCCTCATCTCACCCCCACCCGCCACATGCAGCCTCACCCTGAAACATCCCCAGTCTCTGGGTCAGAGGGAGAGCGAAGGACCAGGGAGACAGAGTATGTCAGAGAGAGAGAGGGAGGGAGGGACAGGAGGGAGAGCGATTCAGTCAGAGAGAAACGGAGGAAGGTGGGGAGAGAGAGAGAGAGACACTGATTGAGGGGGTCAAGATTGAGAGATGGTGGAGGGAAAGTGAAGGAGCGGGGGAAGAAAGAGGGTGCAAGGGAGAGATAGGGTGAGATAGGGGAGGACGAGAGTTGGGACGGAGGGAGGGGAGGGAATGTCAAGAGTGAGGGAGAGGCCGAAAGAGGGGATGGGAGAGAGAGGGAGCGCGAGAGAGGGGGAGGAAAAGGGAGAGGGAGAGGGCGAGGGAGAGGGGAGCGCTTGAGAGGGAGAGGGGAGCGCTTGAGAGAGAGAGGGGAGCGCTTGAGAGGGAAACGGGAGCGCCAGAGGGGGAGGGGAGCGCTAGAGGGAGAGGGGAGCGCGAGAGGGAGGGGGGCGAGAGAGAGGGGGGCGAGAGAGAGAGGGGGGGGCGAGAGAGAGGGGGGCGAGAGAGAGCGGGGGCGAGAGAGGGGGGCGAGAGAGAGGGGGGGCGCGAGAGAGAGAGGAGGGGGCGAGAGAGAGTGGGAGCAAGAGAGAGATGGGGCGAGAGAGAGAGGGGGCGAGAGAGAGAGGGGGCGAGAGAGGGGGTCGAGAGAGAGGGGGCGAGAGAGAGAGGGGGGCGAGAGAGAGAGGGGCGAGAGAGAGAGGGGGCGAGAGAGGGGGCGAGAGAGGGGGCGAGAGAGAGGGGGCGAGAGAGGGGGGAGCGAGAGAGAGAGGGGGGCGAGAGAGAGAGGGGGCGAGAGAGAGAGGGGGGCGAGAGGGGGCGCGGCGCGAGAGGGAGAGGGAGGGGGCGAGAGAGAGCGGGGGCGGCGCGAGAGAGCTGGGGGCCGGCGCGAGAGAGCGGGGGGGCGGCGCGAGAGAGCGGGGGGTCGGCGCGAGAGAGCGGGGGGGCGGCGCGAGAGAGCGGGGGGCGGCGCGAGAGAGCAGGGGTGAGGCGCGAGAGAGAGAGGGAGGGGAGTGCGAGAGAGAGAGAGAGAGAGAGATTGACAGAAAGTGCTCCCTCTTTACCTCAGAAAGTGCCTCATCAATACCTCAAATCGTGCTCCCTCAATGCCTCAAATAGTGCTCCCTCAATATTTCAGAAAGTGAACCCACAGTACATCAACAAGTGCTCTCTTAATACCTCAGACAGTGCTACCTCAATACCTCATAAAGTGCTCTCTCGGTACCTCAGATTGTGCTCTCTCAATACCTCAGAAAATGCTCCCTCGACAAACCATTCTGTTCGAGATTCCCAATGACCTGTTAATTCATTACTTCACCTGTGTGGCTGCTTTTACAGTTGCCAAAGCAACAAGGTCTGAAATTCGCAGCTAAAACCTCACAGGTCTGCTTTCTCCCTTTAAGACATTCCTCAAAACCTGCTTATTGGGCAATGGTTTTGGTCACCTGACCTAATATCATCAGTCTCTGCCCTTATGTCTAAATTTCCCAATAATATTTTTGTGAAATTATAAGCAGGATAATGAAACTACAAACTGTTCTTGATTCGGACATTATCTTCGAATAATCACTGTTGCTGTGGTGAATATTCTGTAATGTCTCTTAGCCAGCCACATTGTGGGAGCCCCTTCACCACACAAACTGCAGCTGTACAAGAAAGTCAAACATCACCCTCTCCACAGGCAACAGGGATTTGGCATCAATCACTTTTATCTGTGGAAGGAGAAACGCAGTCGGTGTTTCAGGGAGAGCAAAATGGATTACAGGGAATGAACATTGTGCAGAATTTGATAGTCAGAAATAGAAGGAAAATACACTTGCTTAATGGAAAAACAGAATTCTTGACTGTCAAAGATTTTTCAGAAAGAAATTAATAAGCAGCAAATGGTCAGGGCCTGGGCGGCAGTGAAAAATTAACTTATAAAAATGTCTGTAAAAGTAATCGTAAAATACACCCATTGTTCGAGACTGAGGAAGCTCGATATTGACAAAGTGGTCATGAGGGAGCCCAGAGATGGAGCAGAGCCATATAAGCTGTTATGATCCCACAGTCAGAGATGTATAGCACCGACACAGACCCTTCAGTCTAACTCAACCATGCCAACCAGGTATCCGAACCTAATCTATTCCCATTTGCAAGCACTTGGCCCACATCCCTACAAACGTTTCCTAATCATATCATGTGTCTATTTAGATGCCTTTAACATGTTTATTTGTACTAGTCTCCACCACTTCCTCTGGCAGCTCATTCCACCCACTGCATGAAAGAGTTGTCCTTTAGGCCCCTTTGAAATTTTATCCGTTCACCCTAAAGCAATGCCCTCTACTTCTGGACACCATCACTCCAAGGAAAACACCTTGTTCATTTAGTCTATTCATGCCCCTGATGATTGTATAAACCTCCATAACATCACTGCTCAGTTTATGGCACTCCAGGGAAAACAGCCCCAGCCTCGAACCTCAAATCCTCCAACCCTAACAACATCCTTGTAAGTCTTTTTGAAACCTTTCAAGTTCCACAGTACCCTTCTGATAGAGGACAAGCCAGAATTGCACACAATATTCCAAACGTGGCCTAACGAATGTCCTGTACAGCAACATGACCTCCTACATCCTATACTCAACGCTCGAACCAATAAAGGAAGTTAAACTGAACATCTTCTTCATCATCCTATCTGCCTGCAACTTGACTTGCAAAGCCTATGGTCTCTTTGTTCCGCAAACATCTCCAGGGCCTTGCCATTCAGTGTATAAGTCCTGTCCTGATTTGCTTTTCCAAAATGCAGCACCTTACATTTATCTAAATTAAACCCCATCTGATCAATGTCTCATTGTAATCTGAGGTAACCTTCTTCATTATCCACAATACCTCCAATTTTGTATGACCTGCAAACTCATTTACGATACCAAATCATTTAAACGAATGACGAAACAAATCCAGAAATAAACATCCATTTCTCTGAGTTAGAATGTGCTCTGTGTAAATCCTACCCAATGACTCTATACCAGAGAAAGGCTGCACATGTGCCTGGCTGCACCTTGCTCTCTACAAAGCTGGCGGCTCCGCACGTGTCCAGTGAATTCTTGCCCCGAATAAAGATGGCGGTGCGCACTCATGCCTGCAGCCACACTGAGGCAATTCCCGTTTACTGAAAACATGAGACTAGGACGTTCAGATTTGTGTTTTCCGACATGCACATTTTGTTTTTTAAACCTCTCCGCTCATACAGAACCTCTCTCACCTCCTGCAGTTCCACAGACAGCCTTGATGATGTTTGCAGGTACCTATTCTCTGCCTGGTTACTCGTTTGTTCTTAGTGTATTTGTACAATCACTTTGGATTCTCCTTAAACCTGTTTCCTAAAGCTATCTCATGTCCCCTTTTTGCCCTCCTGCTTTACCTCAAGTATACTCCTACTGCCCCTATTCTCCTCTCGGGATTCACACAAACACAGCTCTCTGTCCCTGCCATATGTCATCTTCATTTTCTTGACCAGGTCTTCAATTTCTTTCGACAGGCAGCATTCTCTACACCTACCAGCCTTGGCCTTAACAGGAACATACTGTCTACATACTCTCATCGTCACAGGCCTATGGAGGCAATGGCAGATGAGGACAGAGAATCAATCATTCTCAGTAAAGAGGTAATGTTGGGAAACATAACAGCCTAAAGGTAGATGGGTCTCCTGGCCCTGATGGATTGCATCCCAAGGACTAAAGAAGATTGGGGGTGGGGTGGGGTGTGGAGGGGCAGTGGGCAGGTGGGAGCTGGAATAACAAATAGACTCGTGATAGTTCATTAAAATTTGTTGGATTCTGGGATGGTTTTGACAGACTGGAAGCTGCAAATGTGGTGCCACTATTTTTCAAAAAGAACCTGTTAGCTTAACTTCTGTCGTGGAGAAAATGCTCGAATCTCTGGGTACAAATTGTCACATTTAGCCGACATAGCATGGATTCATGAAAGGCAGGTCATGTCTAACACATTTACTAGAATCATTTGAGGATACAACAAACGCGTTGGACAAGGGGGAACCGGGGGAGGTGGTGTACCTCGATTTCCAGAAGGTATTAGATAAGTTGCCACACAAAAGGCTGTTGTATAAGGTAAAGATGCACAGCATCATGGGTAATGTATCATCATTGATACGGGATCGGCTAACCAACATAAAAAAAGGGGATAAATGGGTATTTGGATTAGTGTTGGTACGGCAACAGTTTTCAATTTACACCGATGTTTTGGAGTTGAGGACCAAGTGTACGGCGTCAGAGTTCACATTTGATACAAAGATGAGGTAGAGCAATGTGTGCGGAGGCCACTAAGTCTGCACAGGGATACAGATAGGTTAAGTGAGTGGGCAAGGATCTGACAGATGGAGTTCAATGTTGGGATATATGAGGTCATCCATTTTGGTCAGACTAACAGCAAACTGGATGATGAAATGGTGAAATATTGCAGCAGGCTGCTGTACAGAGGGAGCTGGGTGTCCTTGTGTATGAATCACAGGAAGCTGGTTTGCAGGTACAGCAGGTAATTAAGGCAGTGAAGGGAATATTGTCCTCCATTGCTAGAGGGATGGTTATGCTGCAGCTGTACAGGGGGCTGGGGAGGCCACACCTGGAGTACTGTGTACAGGTTTAGTCCCCTTACATTAGCAAGGATGTACTGGCACTGGAGGGAGTACAGAGGAGGTTCACTAGTTTGAGTTGGGAGTTGAGAGGGTTGTCGTATGTGGAGAGATTGAGAAAACTGGTTCTATAGTCATTGTAATTTAGAAGAATGGGAGGTTGGAGAGGAAAAAGTAAAATTATGAAGGGAGTAGTTAAGACAGAAGCAGGGAGGCTACTTCCACGGGGGGCGGGTCAAACTACAGAGCATTACCTCAAAATAACGGAGAGCAGATTTAGGACAGAGTTCAGGAGGAGCTTCTTCAGCTAAAGGGTTGTGAATCTGTGGAATTCCCTGCCGACTGCAGCATTTGATGCTATTAACTTGAATGCCTTTAAGGCAAAATGTAAATATGTGAACAGGAAAGGAATTAAGGGTTATGGTGGGAGACCAGGAATGGGGAGCTGAGGCAATGAAAAGATCAGCCCTGATCTTACTGAATGGTAGAGCAGGCTGGAGGGGCCAGATGAAAGTTCTTGCCTTGTGCCATCAAAATTGGCCTTTGTCCAGTTCAGAACCTTAACTTTTAGATCTGGTCTATTATTTTCTGTAACTATTTTAAAACTAGTAGAATTACCAGTGAATCCCAGCAGTGTGGAAGCAGGTCATTCAGCTCATCACATTGATACTGACCCTGAGAGCCTCCTAACCTCCCCCTGTAACATTGCGTTTCCCAGGGCCACCCAACCTACACATCCCAGAACTCTGGACAATTCAGCCTGGATAATCCAACCTACCCTGCACATCCCTGAACACTGTGGGTAATTCAGCCTGGACAATCCACCCAAACTGCACATTCCTGAACACTGTTGACAATTCAGCCTGGATAATCCATCCAACCTGCACGTCCCTGAACACTATGGGTAATTCAGCCTGGATAATCCAAACAACCTGCACATCCCTGAACACTGTGGGTAATTCAGCCTGGATAATCCACCCAACACTTACATCTTTGGACTGTGGGAGGAAACCATGCAGAAAACCCCAATAAGGTGATCATCCCTTTCTTATTTCCTAGTTCCATCTAAATAACTTCACTGGGCGTACTCCCAGGAATATCCTCCCTAAGCAAAAACATAATGCTATCCCGAATCAAAAATGCCACTCCCCCTCCTCTCTTGTCCCGCTTTCTATTCTTCCTATAGCATCTATACCCTGGAACATTAAGCTGCCAGTTCAATCCTTCCCTGAGTGATGCCTCTGTAATTGCGATAATATCCCAGTGTCATGTTCAAAACCATACCCTGAGCTCATCTGCCTTCCCTGTCAGGCCTCTTGCATTGAAGTAAATGAAGTGCAACTGCTCAGTCGGATCTCATTCTGTGCCTTACCCTTACCTGTACCAGCCTCAGACATACCTCTTCTCTCACTATCTTCTTGGGTTTGCACCCACTCCCTCACTGATTTAATGCCTCCTGAGTATCACCAGCAAATCTTCATGCCTGGATATTATATACCTTCCAATTCAAGTACAATCCATCCTTCTTATGCTGGTCAACTCTACTCCAGAGGAGATCACAATGATCCAAAAATGTGTTTCCTTTTCCCCTGCACCAGCTCCTTCGCCATTCATCCAGCACCTCCTCCTCTGTAATATGGACATTTTTCAAGATGTCACCATTTATTTCCCCACATTCTATATCTCCCATGTACTTCTTCACAGTAAACACTGTTGAAAAATACTGGTTTCCTATCTCGCCCATCGCCTGTAGCCCCACACAATGGCTGCCTTGCGGATCTTTGCGGGTCTCTATTTTCTCCCTAGTTAGCCTTTTGTTCTTCATGTATTTATAAAAGCCCTTCGGATTATCCTTAACCCTATTCACCAAAGCTATCTCACGTCCCTTTTTTGCCTCCCGATTTCCCACTTAATTATACTCCTACTGCCTTTCTACTCAATTTTTTTGGATTGGAATAAATGCAAAATATAACATCCTGACAAAACAAACGAGGGCAGGACTTACACTCAAGAAAAGTAGGGCCTTGAGTAGTGATATGGGAACAAAGAGACCGAGGGCTTCACAACTTTGAAGTCTGTGTAACATGTAGATGGTTAAGAAGGTATTTAGCATGCTTGCCTTCACTGTTCAGACCTTTGAGTACAGGAATTGGGACGTTATGTTGAGGATTTACAGGACATTGGGAGGCCTCTTCTGGAAAGCTCTGTCCAGTTCTGGTTGTGCTGTTATAGGAAGTATATTATTAAATTGGAGCAGGTTTAGAATAGATTTACCAGCATGTTGCCAGGATTGGAGGGATTTTGTTATTAGGAGAGACTGGATAGGCTGGAATTTTTTTCACTGGCTTACACGAGGTTGAGGGGTGACCTTATGAGAGGTTTATAAAATCAGAAAGAGTGTAGATAAAGTGAATGGCCGGGGGAGAGGGGGATTCAAAACTCGGGTGCATTCATTTTGAGAAGAAATAAGAATGATTTGAGAAAAGACATTAGGATTTTAAAAATATATATATGTGTGAAATGAACTTCCAGAGGAAGTAGTAGCTGTGAATACAATTACGATGTTTAAAAAACATTCAGGTAAGTACATAAATAGGAAATATTTGGATGGATGTGGACCAAGCGGAGGCAGGTACAATTAGTTCAGTTTGGAATTATGGTCGGAATCGACTGGTTGGACTACAGGGCCTGTTTCCTTGCTGTATAACATTATGTCTCAAATCCTCTAACTCTAAATTCCTTCATCCTCACAACTCTCCCGATCACTGTCACCTCATTCAGCATCACAACTTTTCCTTATTTATATAATTCATCTCCAGCCACAGAACGCTCCCTATCTCATGTCCTCCAGTTTCTCAAATCTCTGCGATATGTGCCTTTCTTTAGTTCCACCCTTGAGGATGCCCTCATTCACTCATATTGGTTGGAGGACAAACTGGTACGACCTGGCCCTCCAGTACTGCCCTCTGCCCCCTATTGGGCTGCACTGACATCAATCATCCGAGGCCCATTGTGAGGTGAGTGGTGGGATCCTCCCTCTCTCTGCCCTGGGATGAGCTTCAACATTCACAGGGAATGGGGCAGTATCACAGCGCACAGGGGCTGGGGGCTATTCAGCCCATTTGGGAGGTACCCTCTCCCTCTGGAGATGCTGTAAATCCGTCCCAATTTCCTTCCCATTTGCCCAAAACCCCCAAATCTTCCCTTAAAATGTAAAATTCCTAATCTGTTTATGAATAACTGCTGAGTCTGTGTCCAGCTGCCATTCAGACTGTTCCAGATGCTCAGAACTTACTGAATAAAATAATGTTCACATATTATTTGCCAATTACCTGAAAATAGTTACTAAAATTGTGACATTATTAATAATTCCCCTCTTTCTGCAAATTAAATATCCTAGAAACAAATTTGCACTGGGTCAAAATCACAGCTTAACCTTCTCAGCTCCAAGGGCAATGATCTGAGCTTCTGCTAGCTTTCCACAAAAGAGGAACACATCTTATTTTCACTTATTAGTGACATAGTGACGTACAGCACAGAAACAGACCTTTGATCCAATTTGTCCATGCCAACTAGGAATCCTCAACAAATGGAGCCCCATTTGCCAGCAATTGGTCCGTAGCATTTGAAACCCTTCCTCGTCATGTACCCAATCGGATGCCTTTCAAATGTTGATATTGTATCAGCCTCCAATACTTCATCTGGCAGCTCATTCCACACACAGCTTGAAAATTTGCCCCTTAGATCCTTTTTAAATCTTTGCCATCTCAACTTAAGCCCACTTGATCTTGTTTTGACCCCACCTAACCTGGGGGGAAAGACCCTGGCTGCTCACCTTATCCATGCCCCTTACGATTTTATAAATCTCCATGAAGTCACCTCTCAGTCTTTGACTTTCCAGGGAAATTAACCCCGTCCTATTCAGCCACACCCTGTGCCCAAATCCTCCAACCCTAACAAAGTCTTTGTAAATCTTATCTGAACTCTTTCAAGATTCACAACATCCTTTCCAGAACAGGAAATTTCAAACTTAAAACAGAATTCCTGAAATGGCTTAATCAATGTCCTGTCCAGCCACAATTTGACGTCCCAGCTTCTGCACTCAATGCATTGACCAATAAATATAAGCATACGAAACACTACATTCACTAGTCTGCCTATCTGCGACTCTACTTTCAAGGAACAATGAACCTGCACTCCATGATCTCTATGTTCAGCAACATTCCCAAGGACTTTACCATTAAGTGTATGAGTCCTGCTCTGATTTGCCTTTCCAAAATCCAACAGCTTACATTTGTCTAAATTGAACCTAGTCTGCCATTCCTCGCCCCAATGGCCCATCTGGTCAAGATCCTGTTGCATTCGAAACTAACCTTCTGCATTGTCCACTACACTTACAATTTTGTTGTCTTCTGTAAACTCAAATCCATTTCTGCAGCATATTGCTGCCCACAGGCCTCCAGTCCACAAAGCAACCCTCCTTCACTACCTTCTGCCTCCTACCTTCAAGCCAGTTTTGTATCCAAATGGCTAGTTCTCCCAACATTTCATGTTACCTAACCCTGCTAACCAGTCTGCTTTGTGGAACATCATTCAGTGTCTATATAGACAACATCCACAATCTGCCTTCATCAATCATCTTTATCACGTCTTCAAAAAAACTCAATCAAGTTAGAGAGATTTTCCCACACACAAAGCCATGTTAACTATCCCTAATCATTCCTCGTCTTTCCAAATACATGTAAATCCTGTCCCTCAGAATCCCTTCCAACAACTTGCCCTGCCACTGACTTCAGGCTCACTGTTCTCTTGTTCCCTGGCCTTTCCTTACCACCTTTTTAAATAAAGGCATAGGTCTTCTAGCACCTCACATGTCACTAATGACAACATAAATACCTCAAGGAGGGGCACTGCCATCATTTTCTTAGCTTTCCACAAATGTCTGGGATACACCTTAACAGGTCCCAGGGATTTATCCACCTTGCTACGATTTAAGACATCCAGTACTACCTCCTCTGTAACATGGCCAGGAGCTGGGTAGCAGTGGACAATTCACTCACAGAGAGGTCTGAGAACGTAACATGAAAATACTAAACCGAGCAAAGTACACTCAGAGGCTGAGGAAGCTAGATAATGAAGTGGACATCAAGGAGCTCAGGCAAATCAGAGCAGTGTTCACTTTTATGATCCCACAGTCAGATGTCTAGCACCAAAACAGACTCTTCAGTCCAACCCATCTATGCCAACCAGATATTCTCACCTAATCTAATACCATTTGCCAGCACTTGGCCGACATCCCTCTGAACCCTTCCTATTCACATGCCTTTGAAATATTATAATTTTGGTTGCCCTTTAGGCTCCTGTTGAATTTACCCCTCACACCCTAAACCTATATCCTCTAGTTCTGGGCTCCACCACCCCAGGGTAAACACCTTGTCTATTTATGCTATCCATGCCCCTCACGATTATATAAACCTCTTCAATATCACACCTCAGCCTATGATACTCCAGGGAAAATGGCCCCAGTCTATTATGCCTCTCCCTGCAACTTAAATTTTCCAACCCTGGCAACATCCTTGAAAATCAATTCTCAATCCTTTCAAGTTTCAATGCCTCCTTCTGATAAGTGGGAGACCAGAATTGCACACAATATTCCAATAGTGGCCTAACCAATTTCCTATCCAGCTCCCTAGATCAGCACTCTGACCAACAAAAAGCATACCAAATGCCTTCTTCACTATCCTATCTACCTGTGACTCTACTTTCAAGGAACTGTGAACCAGCATTCTAAGGTCTTTGTTCAGTAAGACTCTCCAAGACCTTACAATTCAGTGTGAGTCCTGCTTTGATTTGCTTTTCTAAAATGCTGCACCTCACATTTTTCTAAATTAAACCCTATCTGCCACTCCCCAGCCCATTGGCCCATCTGATCAAAATCCCATTGTATTCTGAGACAACCTTTATCACTGACCATTATACCAACAATTTTGGTATCACCTGCAAACTTACTAACTGTACCGCCTCTATTCACTTCCAAATCATTTAAATGAATGACGAAACAAATCCAGAGGAAAAAAAAATCCATTTCTCTGTGTGTGAATAAGACCATAAGACATAGGAATGGAAGTAAGGCCATTTGGCCCATCGAGTCCACTCCGCCATTCAATCATGGCTGATGGGCATTTCAACTCCACTTACCCACATTCTCCCCGTAGCCCTTAATTCTTCGAGACAACAAGAATCTATCAATCTCTGACTGAGCTCTGGGTAAATCCTGCCCTATGACTCTCCATCAGGGAGAGCTGCACATACACCCCTCTGAACATTGCCCTCTACAAAGCTGGCGGCCGCACGTGTCCAGTGAATCGTTGCCCCGAATAAAGATGGCGGCACTTACTCGAGTCAATCGCTAGATGAGACATTTTCCCGTTTACTGCCAAAAAGAGACTGTAAGTTTCAAATCTGTCTTTTCCGATGTGCACCAAATGTTTACAAAACCTCTCAGCCCAGACCAACACCATTTCCCTCCCGCTTGCTGCTGTTTATTTCTTTCCTTACGGACAGCTCTCCGCCCGAATATCTGCGCTGTCCGAGAGGATGACCACGTGATATAATCGAGTCCCGCCCCTCGTACACTCTGATTGGTCGGAGGGCCAACTGCCCCGCCGGGTCCACCAGCTCCGCCCCCTCCTTCCATTGGTCCGCAGCTGACATCAATCATCCGGGGACCATTGTTGGCTAGAGCATGCGCACTGCTTCGTGGCTTTTGTTGCTCTGCATAAGTTACAAGAGTGAGGGACAAATTTAAAAACACACAACCACCTGATGACGCAGCAGCAGCAGCGCTAGTGCTCACAAATAAACCTGTTGGACTATAAGCTGGTATTCTGTGAATTATAATTTTGTCCATCCTAATCCAACACCAGCACCTCCAAGTCACGAGTGAGGGGGGAATGTATAACATAAGAACTAGGAACAGGAGAAGACCATTCTGCCCTTTGAGCTTGCTCTGCCATTCAATAAGTTCATGGCTGATCATTTCCTGGACGCAGAACCATTTACCCAAGTTCTCACCGAATTCCTTATTTTTTTAAAAAAAAGCTACCTTAGCTTTAAAAACGTTTACTGAACTAGCATTGACTATTTCCCTGGGCAATGAATTCAGTGCTAAATTTGCTGGCTCTAATCTTCAGTTGATGCCCTCTTGTCCTAGGTTCCATTGCAAGTGGAAACATCCTCTCTACTTCTATTTTATCCATTCCATTCATTATTTTATATGTTTCCATTCTTCTGAATTCCAATGAGTATAATCCCAATCTACTCAGTCTCTGTTAAACCAAACCCCTCAACTCTGAAATCAACCTAGTTAACCTCTTCTACACCCCCTCTAGTACCAGTACATACTTTCTCCATGAAGGAGATAAAAACTACATGGAGTATTCCAGGTGTGGCCTCACCAGCACCCAATACAGCAGGAACATAACCTCTGCTTTTCAGCACAATCCCTTCAGCAACGAAGGACAAAATTGCATTTGCCTTCTGAATTGATTGTTGTACCTGGTGAAAACCTTCATGCAGAAGGATACTCAGGTGCTTCTGCATAGCAAATAATGCAACTTTTTAAAATTCAAGTAATAATCTCTTTTTTTAATGTTATTCCAACTGAACAGTATGACTTAACATTTATGAACATTATATTCCATATTACCGACCATTGTCCACTCACTCAATGTATCGATGTTCCTCTGCAAAGGTGCACAGTCCTCCACACACGTTGTTCTGCTACTCATCTTAGTCTCATATGCAAACTTTGACACCCTACATGTGGTCCCCAACTCCAAATCATCTGTATCAATTCTAAATAATCACAGTCCCAACACTGATCCCTGAGGCACACTACTAGTCACTGATTGCCAACCAGAAACATATGCATTTATCCCCACACTTTGCTTCCTGTTAGTCAACCAATTTTGTATCCTTGCTCTACTCTACTCCTGACGCCATGCACACTTATATTATGCAACAGCCTCTTGCACAGCACCTTATTGACGGCCTTCTAGAAATCCAGGTACACCGCATCCATTCAGTCCCCGTTGTCCACCTTGCTCGAAATGTCCTCATAGAATTTCAAAAGATTTGTCAAGCATGAGCTGCACTTTGGAACAATTTCTATCAAGTCCCTCCTATTTCTTCCTTGATAATAGACCCAAGCATCTTTCCCACTACAGAGAAGAAGCAAACTGGGGTATAATTCCCCATTTTTTGTCCACCTTCTTTTTAAAATAGTGGTGTCACTTTTGCTGCTTTCCAATCTGCTGGGACTGCCACAGAGTCCAGTGAAGTTTGGAAAATTGCTGTCAGTGCATTTGCTATTTCTCCTGGCATCTCTTTTAGTACCCTGGGATACATTCTGTCAGGGCCAGAAGAATTTACTATTATTAGCTCAATTACCTCTAACAGTCTAACACTAGCTGTTCTGTAATAATGATAGTTTCCAAATCCTCACCTACCTTTGTTTCTTTGTTAATTACTGGCAAGATATTATATCCTCCACTGTGATGTCCCATAACTAAATGCTACTTCTCTTTTTCCAATGGACCAACATTTATTTAAGCCATACTTTACTTTATTTTTCTCATGTTTTATCTTTCGTATCTTTGTAGCTCTTCTGTGGCTTTCTGTTGACCAATAAAGTTTTCCCAGTTCTAGTTTCATGCAGGTTTTGGCCACTTTGTATGCCTTTCAATTTGATCACTTTCCTTAGATATCCATTACAGAGAACACCTTTTCTTACAGTCCTTCCCTTTTACTGGAACATACCTTTGCTGAGGACTTTGTAATATGTCTTTGAAAATCTTCCACTGCTCAGCAACTGTCCCACCATAATATCTTTGTTTTTCAGTCTACGTTATATAGGTTCTTCCTCATTCTATTGTAGTTCCCCATGTCCAAGCACAGGACCCAGGTATTAGGTTTTATCTTCACACTCTCCATATGTATTAAATTCAACCATACAGTGATCACTTCTTCCGAGAGGATCCCTAACTCTGAGGTCACTAATTATTCCTGTCTCATTGCACAGGGGCCAGATCTTGGATAGCTTGCTCCCATGTAGATCCATTTCATACTGTTCAAATAAAATATAACAGATACACTTAATGAACTCCTCAAAGCTACCCTGATTGAGCTGGTTTGACCAATCTACATGTAGATTAAAATCACCCATGATAACAACCGTATCATTTTTACAGGCATGAGTATTTCTTTGTTTGTTGCCCATCCCGATGTGATGTTATTATTTGGTGTCCTATAAACTGCACCTATCAGTGACTTCCTTGTTAGAATTTTGAATGCATCATTCCTGTTTCTCCTAATGTATGGCAATAAGAACAACTACTTGCATTGCATGGAATCTTTCACAATGGCAAATCTCCTAAGGTGCTTCATGGATGATCAAAACATTGATAAAGGAGAATGATTTTTTAAAAATCTTAAAGGAGAATAGAAAAGGTTAGGGTCACTATTTGACAGACTTCTGCCCTTGACAGCTCCAATTGTGGAGTGATGCAGGTGGGGTGGGTTGGAAAGGGAACATGCAAAGGGGAAACAGAGGAGTGCAAGCAGTGTATAAGGTCTTAAGGACAGAGGGGGTTCCAGACTGAGTTTGTCGGTCATCGACAGTGTGGCTGCCTCATGGAGTTTGAAGCACTGCAATGGGTCCATGCAAGTCATATTAGTCAAGGATAGTATAACGGTGGCTGAGAGTACTTTTGATAAGGACTTGGTTACTGAGGTAGTGTGGGCTGAGGTGAGAACAGGAGAGGAGAGGTCACACTTATTGGAACTGTTTATAGGCCTCCACAGAGTTCCAGAGAATTGGAAGACAAGATTTGCAAAATTATTCTGGATAAGGGCAAAAGTACCAGGGTGGTCATTATGGGGGACTTTAGCTTCCCCAACATTGACTGGGAATGCTATAAATCTAGTACGTTAGATGGATCAGTTTTTGTCCAGTGTGTACAGGAGGTTTCCTGACACACTATGTCGAAGGGCCGACAAGTGGGGAGGCCACATTGGATCTGGTGCTTGGTAATGAACCAGACCAGGTCTTTGATTTAGTTTTAGGTGAGCACTTTGGAGAGAGTGACCATAATTCAGATGCGTTTAGTTTAGCGATGGAACGGGACAGATACATGCCACAGGGGAAGAGATATCAATGGGGCAAGGACGATTATAATGCGATTAGGCAGGAATTAGGATGCATAGAGTGGGGTAGCAAAATGCAGGGGATGTAGACAATAGAAACGTGGAGCTGGTTTAAGGAACATATATTGCATGTTCTTGATAGGTAATTCCCTGTCAGGCAGGGAGGAAGTGATAAGATAAGGGAACACGTGGTTTACTACAGAAATTGCGTCTCTTGTTACGAAGAAGAAGGAGGCTTATGTGTGGATGAGGCAAGATGGTACAGATGGGGAGGTGGAGAGTTACACATCAGCTAGGAAGGATTTAAATAGAGAGTTAAGAGCAGCAAAGAGAGGACACGAGCAGTCTTTAGCAAATAGAATAAAGGAGAACCCTAAAGTTTTCTATAGGTATGTGAGGAATAAGAGGATATGATAGGAATAGGTCCAATCAAAGACAGAAGTGGGAAGTTTAGTGTGTACCCTGTGGAGATTGTAGAGGTGCAAATGAATATTTCTCGTCGGTTTTCTCTCAGGAAAAGGAGAGTATTGTAGAGGAGAAGAATGTGGTACGAGATATTAGACTAGAAAGGATCGAGACAAGTTAGAATCAGTGTTATCAATTCTAGAAGGAGTGAAAGTAGACAAGTCCCCTGGACCGGATGGGATTTATCCAAGGATTCTCTGGGAAGCTAGGGAGGAGATAGCAGAGCCTTTGGCTTTGATATTTGAGTTGGCATTGTCTACAGCTTTGGTACCAGAGGACAGGAGAATTCCAAGTGTTGTGCCTTTGTTCTAGAAGGGCAGGAAAGATGACCCTGAAACCCTAAAGACTAAACTCATCTCAGCATTGAGAGCCCCACGACATTGTATGCATTTCCTATTGTTCATAATCTGTTCCTGACTTCCCTTGTTTTTCCAAATGAACTTGTTCAAAGTTGTTATTACACACACCTGCACAAACTGTGAATTGAACTCAGGTCTCTCCGTCCACGATTCGGGATATTTTCACATCACAAGGCATCAGTTTTCACTTCCCTTGTCCTTCAGCCTGCTGAGTTTCGCCTGAATCAACTCTGCAATTGGGAGGAAGGGACGGAACTGGAGGACCGAACAGAGGCCGGTCCGCCAATAAGAGTGAGTGAGGGGCGGGGCCAATGCATTCTCGGGGAATGATTGGTCAGAAACCAACCTATTTTGCACGATTGTGATCATTCTCACTCCATAGTGGGGCATTAAACCTCTCTCATTAATCAATATGAGATTTTAAGAAGTAGTTGAAATGTAAATCTGATAACGTACATATTTCCAATCAATTTGCACAACTAGAGTAAGAAACTTATTTTCAAACTCCCAGAACAATTGATAATTTACAAACCTGGCCAGTATGGTTAAGTTAGACCAAACAATCTGCTTGCATGCTTGACATCGCTATGTTGAAAATGCGTTGCTGGTTAAAGCACAGCAGGTTAGACAGCATCCAAGGAACAGCAAATTCGACGTTTCGGGCATAAGCCCTTCATCAGGAATGAGGAGAGTGTGCCAAGCAGGCTAAGATAAAAGGAGGGACTTGGGGGAGGGGCGATGGAGATGTGATAGGTGGAAGGAGGTCAAGGTGAGGGTGATAGGCCAGAGTGGGGTGGGGGCGGAGAGGTTAGGAAGAAGATTGCAGGTTAGGAGGGCGGTGCTGAGTTCAGGGAACAGACTGAGACAAGGTGGGGGAGGGGAAATGAGGAAACTGGAGAAATCTGAGTTCATCCCTTGTGGTTGGAGGGTTCCCAGGTTGGAGGGTGCTCCTCCTCCAGCCGTCGTGTTGTTATGTTCTGCCGGTGGAGGAGTCCAAGGACCTGCATGTCCTCGGTGGAGTGAGAGGGAGAGTTAAAGTGTTGAGCCACCGAGGACATGCAGGTCCTTGGACTTGGACATGCCCAAGTGTCTTTTCCATGTTGTAATTGTACTTATTTTTACCATTTTCTCTGGCAGTCCATTCCGTCTATGCACCATCCTCTGTGGAAAATGTTGCCCCTCAGCTCCCTCTTTAAATTCTTGCTCTCTCACATCACGTTTATGCCTCTAGCTTTGGACTCACCTACCCTTGGCTATTCACGTTAGTTAGGCCCTACATTGTTTCATAAACCTTCATAAGGTCAACCTGTGGCCTTATTGATGACAACGTTACTAATATCTCCAACTCATGTACTCAATGCTCTGATCGATGATGACAAGTGTGCCAAATGCTGCTTTCCCTACCCTGTCCACTTGTGATGTCACTTCCAAGAAACAATGTAACTGCACCCCTTGGTCTCTCTCTGTTCGACAACACTGTCTAGGGCCCGAACATTAACTGTGTTAGTCCTCCCTGGTTTGTCTGAACTAAATCCAACACCTGAATTAAACTCCATCTTTCATTCCTTGGCCCACTGGCCCAGTTGATTAACATTCCATTCGATATCTATATCCCCTGCCCACTCTTCCTCTAATCTTGGTATCCAGAGACTCCTATATTTTCACTCAAATTGTGTATGTAAATGGTGCACAACAGTGATTCCAGCACCAATCCTTACAGCACACTACTGGTCAGAGGCCTCCAGTCTGAACAACAACCCTCTGTCTCCCACTGTCATCCCATTTTGTATCCAGTTGGCTAGCTCTCCCTGATCCTTTGTGACCTACCCTTACTAACCAAGATATTATGCTACACCCTGACCAAGGGTTTGCTGAAGCCAGAAACAACGTCTGTTGCTCTGCCGTGATCTATCTTTTTGGCCACATCTTGAACAAACTCAAGTCAAGTTTGTGGAACATGTTTTCCGACGCACAAAGCCATGCTGGCTGTTCGTAATCAGTCCATATCTTTCCAAATGCATGTAATTCCTACCTCTCAGAATGACCTCCAACAACTGACCCACCCTGATGTCTGGTCATCAGTCTGTAGTTCCCTGGCTTCCTCTTGCAGCCTTTCTTAATTATTGGCACAACATTATAATCATAGTCAGAAAGTCATACTGTATTGTTTAGTTAATGCTAACCATACTCTAAAACTGATCTTGTCCTACCTGCCTGTTCCTTGATCATATCCCTTCAAACCTTTCCTATTCCTGTCCTAATTATAATGTCTTTTAAACATTGTAATTTTCCGCACATTCACCCCTTCCTTGGGAAGTTCATTCCACACGCATCCCACCCTCTGTGTAACAATGTGACCCTCGCGTCTTTTTTTTTAAATGTCTCTCCTCTAAACTTAAGAATGTAGTGCCTTGTCTTGAAACTCCCCTGCCCATCGGAAAAGAAAACTCCCATTAACTCTATCTATCCCCCTCATTGTTTTATAAACTTCTATGAGGTCATCTGTCAACATTCAGGTTTCAATGAAAAAATACCAACCTATCCAGCCTTTCTTTATAACTGAAAACTTCCATAACCAGCCACATCCCAGTAAATCTCATCTGAACCCTCTCCAGCTTAATAGTATCCTTCCTCTAACTGGGCGACCAGAGTTGGACACAGCATTCCAGAAGTGGACTCACCAATGGTCTGTATAATCTCAATGCGACTTCCCAACTCCTAAATCCAAAGGACAGAGCAATGATAGCAAGTGTGGCAAGCACCTTTTTTACCATCCTATCTCTCCATGTTGCAAACTTCAAAGAAATATGTACCTGTACCTCGATGTCCCTCTGTTCTACAACACTCCCGAAGGTCCTCCCATTAATTGTATAAGTCCTGCCCGTGTTTGTTGCACCAAATGCATTCCCTCACATTTATTCAGATTGAACTCCATCTACAGTTTTTCAGCCATTCACACATTTCATCTGGATGCCTTTTGTAATCTCAGAAAACCTTCTTCACTGTCCACAATGCCACCTTCCAGTCTACCTGCCTATCACACATGGTACAAATATCTCTGCTAGGGGCCCTACAATGTCTTCACCAGCTTCCCACAATGTCCTGAGCTACATTTGATCAGGTCCTGGGGATTTATTTTCCTTTGTGTTTTAAAACTTCCAGCACCTCCTCTTCGATAATGTGGACTCATTTCAAGACATTGGCTCATAGAGATGTACAGCACGGAAACAGATCCTTCGGACCAACTCCTGCATGACGTATCTAGTCGCATTTGCCAGAACTTTGCCAATATCCGCTAAACCCTTCCTATTCATACACCCACCCACATGCCTTTTAAATGTATGTCTATCAGCCTTCACTATTTCCTCGGGCAGCTTATTCCATACACTCTGCAGGAACCAGTTGTCCTTTGGCTCCCTTTGAAACGTTACCCTCGCACTTTAAAGCTATTCCCTGTTGGTTTAGAATCCTCCAGCCCTTGGGAAAAGACCTTGTCGATTGACCCTATCGCTGACGATCATGATTTTAAACACATTTATCAGCTAACTCCTCAGCCTCCCATGTTCAAGTGAAAACAGCCCCAGCTTATTCAGGCTTTTCCCTGAAGTGCAAACCCTCCAACCCTGGCAACATCCTTGTTCATTTCTTCTGAACCCTTTCATGTTCGATAACATCCTTCCTGTGGCATTGAGACCAGAATTGCACACAGTGTTCCAATAATAGTCAGGGCAAACACTGTTTAGTTCCCTGAGCTCCCCAGTCTTTATCCACAGTAAGTTCCAAAGTGAAATATTTGTTTTGCATCTTGTAATTCCACACATCGTTGTCTTCATTGATCATTAAGGATACCGGTTTTGTCCCTTGCTTTTCTTTTGCTCTTAATACACTTGTAGAATCTCTTTCAGTTCTCCTTAACTTTCTCTACCAAAGCTATCTCATGTTCCCTTTTTGCATTCCTGATTTCCATCCTAAGTGTATTTCTACAGCCCCGATGCTCCTGAGGGGATTCCCTTGAGTCAGCCAGTTATATCTGACATGTGCCCCCTTTTTCTGACCAGAGCCTCTCAACTCAGCCAATGTTTCCTAATTCTGTTAGCATTGAGCTGCACACTAACAGGAACACGCTGGCGCTGAATGCTTCTTTTATCTCAGTTTTAAGATATTCCTCCTTGCCAGACTTCCCTTTACCTGCAAATAGCCTCCCCATATCTACTTTAAATATTCCTGTGTAATACTATCTTGCTCCATTGTACAACTTGAACTTGTGGACCAGGCCTGTCCTTTTCCATTGCAATGACTGGGAGTTTCTGGAACAGGCTTAACAAATTCCTCCCATCCAAATGTTCAACACTGCGGCAGTCCCAGTCCGGGTCTGGAAAGGTTAAAATCTCCGACTGCTACAAACCTAATATTCGAACAGATATCTGAGATCTCCTGACACATTTGCTCCTTCATCACCTATTGCCTATCGCTGTAGTACGACCGTAGTAAACTGATGACCAATTTTTATTTCTCAGTTCCACCAATATCGCTTAACTGGGCGATCCTGCATGAATACTCTCTCTAGGTACTGCTGGGATTTTTCCTCCAATCAAAACCACCAGCTCTCCTCCTGTTTTGCCTCCTGTTCTATCCTTCCTGCAGCATCTGTCCCCTGGAACACTGAGCTGCTGGTCCTGTCGCTACCTCAGCTGTGTTTCTGTAATACCTACAACATCCCAGTCCCATGTTCCCATCCATGCTCTGGGTTCATCTGCCTTATCTGTCCGGCCCTTTGCATTGAAATAGATGCAGTTTAATTCATCAATTTTCCCTCATTGCCTGCTATGTTCTTGCCTGCCTTGTCTATTTATATTGCTCTCTTGAACATCTGTACCAACCTCAAATTTCTTTCCGACCTTACGACTGTTTGGGGTCCACACACCTGCCAGATGAGTTTAAATCCTCTCGAGCAGCTCCAGCAACTCTCCCCACCAGGATATGGGTCCCCCTCCTGCTCTCAGTTCAGGTGTCTTCCCCACCCTGTCTGTTTGTGCTGACATAATCAGACATCTAGAGATTGGTCCACCAAGGTCCTGCCCTGCCCTCCCCACCACACTCTCCCACTCCCTTCCCCTCCTCTC